>NC_060130.1:852594713-852897743 GCF_021461395.2 Schistocerca americana | reverse complement strand
GACTCCCACGTCTCATCATAGAACGAGGGAACTGGAGGCTTGCTCACTCTTGAAAACAGGACAGGTGCCAATCTGCGGCAGAGCTGAAGACAGAATGCAATGGTGGTGCAGGCAGAAGTGTTTCAGAGCGCGTCATTCGGCGCACGTTGTTGATTCTGGGCCTCCACAGCAGACGACGTCTGCGTGGTCCCAAATTGACCCAACGACATCGTCATTTATTATTGCACTCAGCGTGGGCTGTCAGAGACTGTACCATAGATCAGTGGAAACGTGTCACATTGTCGGATGAATCACGTTTCTTGTTATGTCAAGTCGATGGTAGTGTCTGGGTATGCCGACATACAGGTACAGGAAATTGACAGCTTGAAATATGCACTGAGCCACCGGCGCAGGCCGATGTAGATAGTGCTATGCTATGAGGGACATTTACCTGGGCTTCTCTGGGGTTTATCGTAGTAACCAAAGGCACTATGACAGCTGTGGACTGCTTGAAAATTATGCTTGATGTCTTCCAGAACGGCGATCGCATCTTCCAGCTGGATAACAGTCCGTGTCAGAAGGCCACAACATGTTACAGTTGGCCGGCCGCGGTTGGCCGAGCGGTTCTAGGCGCTTCAGTCTGGAACCGCACGACCACTACGGTCGCAGGTTCGAATCCTGCCTCGGGCATGGATGTGTGTGATGTCCTTAGGTTAGTTAGGTTTAGGTAGTTCTAAGTCTACGGGACTGATGACCTCAGATGTTAAGTCTCATAGTACTCAGAGCCATTTGAACCATGTTACAGTTGTTTGACGAGCACAACACTGAACTCACGTTAACATGTTGCCACCAAATTCGCTTGAACTGAACCCAATGGAACATATCAGGAACGCTAATGCGCTCCAGATCCGCACCTACTATCCACCAGTCTGTAATTTATGGGAATTTCTTGAACGGTGGGTAAACATCTGGTACCACATGGCTCCGGAAACGTACTATGGACGCGTAGAATCCACGCCAGGTAGAATCGGTTCTGTATTGCGTTCCACAGATGCACCAACACATTATTAGGAAGGTAGTCATAATGTTGTGGGTCGTCAGTATTTTAACTCGCTTTCTGGAGTGGACCTAGATTTGGAACATTTTTGCTGTGTGTGTTGTTGTGTAATGTTTTTCCAGCTTTCGTTCATCAGTACGATCTCGGACTCTCGTTACTTGTAGTTTCAACGTTCGCTCTCTATTGTGTTTTCGTTTATCCACTTAGCGTCGAACTTGGTTTTCATACACTTCGTAGATCGTGACAGTGACCTTCTAGGTTTAGTGTCAGGGTACGACAATTAATTCTAGAAGGAAACGAAAGAGCGACATTAGGGTTTAATGATGCGTCGATATCGAGATCCTGCAAACCGAAAAGTAGATTGTCTGAGCAGGGATTTGAATTCCTCTTCTACTGAATACTAGTTCAATGTCTTTAACCACTTCACAATCCCACTGGGATGCTAGTTGGACGAAGCTAAACAAAAAAATATCAGGTATTTACTATATGGCTGCATTGACTATATCTAAGAGGATTTTAAATTGTATCACAGGGTCCTACGTGAGCGGTCTAATGCGAACGCGGCGCGGGAACGCGCGAATAGGCGAGAAGCTCAAAGGAAAGCAGTGCGATGCAATGGTAGTCCAAACATATCTGACGGCCTAATATTAAATTTGCAATTATTACCTAAAAACAAGAAACATGAGCGTGTTGGAAATTAAATTACAAATAGAGTTTCTTTTTCATGGAACTCGATCCAACATGGTGAACGTGGACAAAAAACCCGCAAATTCGCAAAACTGTGTTTCTTAAATAAGTAAATAACTATAGCTCCGATCGAAAAATGTCGAATAAGAATGTTGCGGGACTTAAAAGATCTCATGATTGCATTTTTATAGGTACGCATTGCTTTATTATGTTTCCTGATAGGCTATTTCGAAAAAACCGCTGTAAATCGGGTTCTCGACAACTCGACAGCGTTCACGGCCCCATACTTCATATTTAGTGTAAGAATATCACACGGTACCTCAAAAAAGTGCTTATTTGAAAAATTAGAATAAATTAATTATTTTTTGAGACATGTCGATTTTTGAAAAGAGGACGCTCTCGATAACTGGCTAGATCTTCTCAGTGCTTGTCCGTACAGTAACGTTTTTAGGATTATTTTCTTCGCAAAGAGTTATCCTATCATACTATTAAATAATTTCTGCTCTCTTAGTTATAGTAAGGCTCAAAAATGACTTCGAAAAACTTAAGCTTCTGTTGGTCATGCTTTTTGTAACTGACTACCTTAATTTATATTTTACGAAACATTTTTAAAGAAAGAAATTTCTGACATCTTTCACAAATTTGGAAACTGTTGCTGTATGACCGTCTGGAGTCGAAAAAAACCTATTTTTAATCTGGTGGACCCAATTAACATTTTACAGTGATGCACTTTGACGGAGACTAATATTGAATACTTATAGTTTCAAGGAAAAATTACTGTAGGAGACGTTTCGTTCATTTTTAGTATTAGTACTTGGGTAATAAAGTGAAGCGTGCAAGCGTGGAATGGACTGAACCGGCGCACTCTGTCATTGAAAAGGTTACAGAACGAAGTAGAGAGCAGCTCGCTCAGCAACCTGATAGGAGCCAATTGGAAAACTTGCGATGGTGGCATGGGGGGGGGGGGGGGGGGGGGCGACGCTGGCCACGGGGCGCAGTCATTCTTTATTTTGCTGTACGATCCGCGTACATTATATTAAATTTTTGGTTGAGTGGTTCGCCCACAATATCAATTAAAGTGACTGCACATTTCACATGAGAAAAATATTTTGTTTACGTTACCTTTGCTCGAACCTTTATGATATAAGTACAAACGACGCATCAGTCTTGTGGGAAGTGACCTGCTCTTTCCACAGCTGCTACCCAAAATTATGTATCTTTAATAGAATTTGAATTATAGAGAACCTATGGAAAATTCTAATCAATTAATTAAAATCGGTAATTAAACAAAGAAAACTTATGATCTAACTTTTACTTATGAAAGTGTGCTTACGTTATCCACCACGGGCTGCCATGCTGTTCGTATATCTGTATTACATTATTAAATATGCTGACTTTATGTAAACAACCGATTCAGTCGCCTCTCAATGTCAAATCAAGTATATAAATAAACATGTAAATAGCTCATTCGATTTATCTCGATGAGCGCTTTCCCTTGGTAGATCGATCTTCTTTGTGGTTAAATTACAGGGTGATTCAAAAAGAATACCACAACTTTAGGAATTTAAAACTCTGCAACGACAAAAGGCAGAGCTAAGCACTATCTGTCGGCAAATTAAGGGAGCTATAAAGTTTCATTTCGTTGTACATTTGTTCGCCATTTCAGCCAATAAAGTTTTTGGTCCCTTTTTCTTCGAAGGTGCTACTGTAACTGGACTACAGTATCTGGAGATGTTAGAGAATTGGCTGTTCCCTCAGCTCGAACAAGAAGCACAACAATTCATATTTCAGCAGGATGGAGCGCCACCACATTGGCACTTATCTGTCCGTAACTACCTGAACGTCAACTACCCGAGGCGATGGACCGGCCGCCAGGCAGCCCGTGACAGAGCACTTCATCACTGGCCTCCAAGAAGCCCTGATCTTACCCCGTGCGATTTTTCTTATGGGGGTATGTTAAGGATATGGTGTTTCGGCCACCTCTCTCAGCCACCATTGATGATTTGAAACGAGAAATAACAGCAGCTATCCAAACTGTTACGCCTGATATGCTACAGAGAGTGTGGAACGAGTTGGAGTATCGGGTTGATATTGCTCGTGTGTCTGGAGGGGGCCATATTGAACATCTCTGAACTTGTTTTTGAGTGAAAAAAAACCTTTTTAAATACTCTTTGTAATGATGTATAACAGAAGGTTATATTATGTTTCTTTCATTAAATACACACTTTTAAAGTTGTGGTATTCTTTTTGAATCACCCTGTATTATAAATGTTATTAAAGGTACTGTAAAACGTCAATGCAAATTCCTTCTTGGCTCAATAACTAATTAAATACATTATTTTCGTAATCAATCTATATATTAGAAGAATCGCCTAGCTAAGCTCTCGAAGTCACGCTTTGCTGTAAGTTTTGTGGTCTCTGCTCCACGTGCACAAACGCGTACAGTTCCCGGCTGCTCTTTTTGCTAATTTCCACGGCCTTGTGATGTCACGTCTAGAACAGCGAGTTTGTGAGTCCCACGGGCACAGAGTGGCTCCTGCCAAGCCAGCCTCCAGAGCCCCGCTCTGGAGACTGACAGTGCTGCGGTGCGCCGTACGAGCTGCCAAGCCCAGCAAAAGAAACCACCCGTGGTCTCTTTCCTGTCTGTCGTGTCACAAAGCCAACTGCATTTGAAACGATGCGCAATAAGATTAATGTCACACCTGCTATTTCACCTGCAATAAAGACTCCTTATGTTTGAGAAAAGCTTTTCAAGTAGCATGGCATTGATTAACTAATGGGGTTACCTCGTGATTATTTTGGCCGTATGACTTTTTAAAGCTAATAAAATTCTATAGTTTAGCTTTCTCGTTATGTGTGTCTATTAAATTTCGTTTCATGAATTTGTTGCATGATGTGAATGCTCAGTCCACAGTAGGATTCTTAGATAAGGGCTGTGAGTTAACAAGCTTGGCTGGCGTTTGGCGTGGACTGCGAGCAGAGCGGAGGTAGCACAACGGCAGTCACGTGAAACTGGTACCCGACTTCCGAGAAACATACATTTTTTCAGAGCTCTTCACGGATATTCTACAGTTCTAAAGTTCTCTCTACAAAATTTCAATATTTCTGCAGAATATCGCGAACAAAATTTGAATATTTCTGCAGAATATCGCGAAGAAAACAATATTACTCGGGTAAAGTTCCTCTAAAAATTATTTACCAATTTGCGAGAAAAAATTATAATCACAGCCTCGAAAAGCTCCCCAAGAGTTCTGCAGAGACCCCAATGACATTTTTTGTGCAGATGAGATAACTGGAGTATTGAGAGAGTGAAGAAAATGCATCTGTCATCGTCTCTTTAAATTCTGCCCATCCGAGAAAACATTTCAGTTCTGGTAGACTGTACATTTTTATGGTATAAATATCAGTTACTGTAGAGCGACGCTTGCACCAGGGAGCCGACTGAAATAGCACAACCACACCATTCAAACGAGCGTGAGTAGTATTGCTGCGTACTCCGTAGCTCCTTAGTTAACGTGTTCTTTGTCGTCTGATTGTTATCTACTTCTTTACGAATACGCTTTAAAGGCATGTCTTCCTAACCTTCGCCTTTTCTATTAACAGAATTCCATGATATTCTTTTGCCTGAAAAATATTCTGGAGCTGGTGTGTGGTAATGATCATCTTCCAAACGTAAAAATAAGTTTGCATCTCCTACAGTAAATGAATTAAAAGAGCTCCACGAATTGTTACCACAGCATCTCCATAGTACCTCATACTCTAGAACGCTTCCCATTGAAAATTAAATATACGATATGACGAGAATTAAGGGAGCTGCAGTATCTACCTCTGCCATTACTTTACTAGTCCGCCCCCGGTAGCTGAGTGGACAGCCGGCACGGTAGCTCAGCGTGTTCGGTCAGAGGGTTAGCTGCCCTCTGTAATAAAAAACTGAGTTAATCGATCAACAACGAACTTAAACGGATGTCTTACGACGACCGCCCCGAGCAGATGCAACTAACAGAAGCGAACAAAATGAGATTAAAAAAAAATAATAAAGTGGTCAGCGCGACAGACTGTCAATCCTAAGAGCCCGGGTTCGATTCCCGGCTGGGTCGGAGATTTTCTGCGCTCAGGGACTGGGTGTTGTGTTGTCCTAATCATCGTCATTTTATCCCCATCGACGCGCAAGTCGCCGAAGTGGCGTCAAATCGAAAGACTTGCACCCGACGAACGGTCTGACCGACGGGAGGCCCTAGTCACACAAATTTTCTTTTTTTATTACTTCACTTTAAACGGTTAACTTAAATTAGGCAACGAAACACTATGTAATCTTGCGCAGGTGGCTAACGAGCTGGCGGTCGGACCATCCTGCTACCTGAAGACATAGTTTTCAGAGTTCAAGTAAGCGCTTAACTGATCATTTTCGGTAGAACTCTTGAGGTGCTATTCATAACTGTGAACAGAACTGTTGCACGGTTTTTTTTATGTACCTTAGTGAAAATGGGTCACATATTATTGCAGTTATAAACCATTATCTGCACAAGAAAATTTCATCGCGGTTTTTGTAGAACTCTTGGAGAACTATTCAGAATTGTGATCATGATTTTTTTTCGGAAACTGGTGATTTCTTTACGAGATTAAAGTTTTCCGCATACCATTCTTTTCGTCTCGACATGCTGCAGAATTTTCTAATGTTTTACAGAGAACTCTAGAATTATAGCATGTGCATGAAGAACTCAGAAAAATGCATATTTGAGGGAAGTCGGGTGCCAACTTCGCCCGACGGGCAGCTGCGAGGTGGATCTCCGTTAGCCTGGTCGGCTCTGAGCACAATGGCGGGCAGCCGCAGGTGAAAGGTGAGATTCAAAAATGTTCAGATGTGTGTGAATTCCTATGGGACCCAACTGCTGAGGTCATCGGCCCCTAGACTTACGCACTACTTAAACTTATGCTAATAATAACACATACTCCCATGCCCAAGGAAGGACTGAATCTCCGGCGGAAAGGGCCGCGCAATTAGTGACATGGCGCCTCTAACTGCGCGGCCACTCCGCATGGTAAAGATGAGATTACCAGAATAAGCTACGAAATATTATCAGAAGATTTTACATGCAAAAATACTGAAACTGAAGCCAATGCGCCTACGTACGAAATGATTGGTTGGTTGATTTGGGGGTGAGGTCCAAACAGCGAGGTATCAGTTCCATCGGATTAGCGCAGGATGGGGAAGGAAGTCGCCTGCGCCCTTTCAAATGAACCATCCCGGCATTTTCCCGAAGCGATTTAGGGAAATAACGGGAAACCTAAATCAAGATGGCCGGACTCGGGTTTGAACCGTCGTCCTCCCGAATGCGAGTCCAGTGTGCTAACCACTGCGCCACCTCGCTCGATAAGTAATAAATGACGATATCAAATTTTGTGACTAGACCTCGAGAGTTCAATGCAGCAATGCACGACGCGGTGCAAACTCTAGTTTTTATAAACAATATATCAAATTATACGTGAACTGTACAGTAAACAGATACTAATATAGTTTACCTGCAGCTTAACTGAAACCAGGGCAACTATGACTTTGGTTAATATTACTCAAATAAATTGATCGGTACTAAATATACTCCACAATCACACATCTGATGACGTCAGTATATGGTTCCATATACCTTTAGCCTTGCCATAAACGTTTTTGTGTTTAGACAGGTAAGATATTTCTGTACCAATTTAAACACTAGATAATTTTATTGAGAGAGACTACCAATAAAATCGGCTGTAATTCAGATTTGGTTCAAAAAATAATTTTTTTTAGAATTTTGTGATAAAATCCTGTGGGACCAAAGTGTTGAGGTCATCGGTCCCTAAGATTACACACTACTTAATCTAACTTAAACTAATTTACGCCAAAGACAACACACATACCTATGCCCGAGGGAGGACCCTAACCTCTGACGGGGGCAGCCGCGCGAACCTTGACAAGGAGCGGCTACCCTGCGCGGCCAAAGAAAGAAAGAAAGAAATCAAGAGCACAATATAAACAAGCAAGAAACTGTGCTATGGTTTAATATGATATACTTTTGTGTATACTTGTATTTTCTTGGTTTGACAGTTGTACATGATGGCATCGTATTGCGTTTTATTGATACACTACTGGCCATTAAATTTGCTACACCACGAATATGACGTGCTACAGACGCGAAATTTAACCGACAGGAAGAAGATGCTGTGATATGCAAATGATTAGCTTTTCAGAGCATTCACACAAGGTTAGCGCCGATGGCGACACCTACAACGTGCTGACATGAGGAAAGTTTCCAACCGATTTCTCATACACAAACAGCAGTTGACCGGCGTTGCCTGGTGAAACGTTGTTGTAATGCCTCGTGTAAGGAGGAGAAATACGTACCATCCCGTTTCAGACTTTGATAAAGGTCGGACTGTAGCCTATCGCGATTGCGGTTTATCGTATCGCGACATTGCTGCTCGCGTTGGTCGTGATCCAATGACTGTTAGCTGAATATGGAATCGGTGGGTTCAGGAGGGTAATATGGAACGCCGTGCTGGATCCCAACGGCCCCGTATCACTAGCAGTCGAGATGACAGGCATCTTATCCGCATGGCTGCAACGAATCGTGCAGCCACGTCTCGATCCCTGAGTCAACAGATGGGGACGTTTGCCAGACAACAACCATCTCCACGAACAGTTCGACAACGTTTGCAGCAGCATGGACTATCAGCTCGGAGACCACGGCTGCGGTTACCCTTGACGCTGCATCACAGACTGGGTACTGCGATGGTGTACTCAACGACTAACCTGGGTGCACGAATCGCAAAAAGTCATTTTTTCGGACGAATCCAGGTTCTATTTACAGCACCATAATGGTCGTATCCGTGTTTGGCGACATCGCGGTGAACGCACATTGGAAGCGTGTATTCGTCATCGCCATACTGGCGTATCACCCGACGTAATGGTATGGGGTGCCATTGGTTACACGTCTCGGTCACCTCTTGTTCGCATTGACGGCACTTTGAAAAGTGTACGTTACATTTGAGATGTGTTACGACCCGTGGTTCTACCCTTCATTCGATCCCTGCGAAACCCTACATTTCAGCAGGATAATGCACGACCGCATGTTGCAGGTCCTGTACGGGCCTTTCTGGATACAGAAAATATTCGACTGCTGCCCTGGCCAGCACATTCTCCAGATTTCTCACCAATTGAAAACGCCTGTTCAATGGTGGCCGAGCAACTGGCTCGTCACAATACACCAGTCACTACTCTTGATGAACTGTGGTATCATGTGAAAGATGCATGGGCAGCTGTACCTGTACACGCAATCCAAGCTCTGTTTGACTCAATGCCCAGGCGTATCAATGCCGTTATTACATCCATAGGTGGTTGTTCTGGGTACTGATTTGTCAGGATCTACGCACCCAGATTGCGTGAAAATGCAATAACATGTCAGTTCTAGTATAATATATTTGTCCAATGAATACCCGTTTATCATCTGCATTTCTTCTTGGTGTAGCAATTTTAATGGCCAGTAGTGTATTTACTATAATATGTATGTTAGACTGTTTTGTAAGGTCGCAAAGTTACCAGCATGGGGAGCTATTCATATCAGTATGTTAACTGAAAGAAAAACAATCTATTTCCAATTATGGTCATTTTTCCAACGCAATACCGAGAGAGGTGGCACAGTGATTAACAATCTGGACACATATTCCGGAGGATGACGGTTCAAATCCCCATCCAGGCATTCTGATCTGGGTTTCACATAATTTCCGTAAATCGCTTAGGGCAAATGCCGGCATAATTTTTGACATGGCACTGCCAATTTCTATCCCCATACTTCCCTACTCGCATCATATACTCCATCTCTAATGACCTCGTAATCGACGGTACGTTAAACACTAATCTTCCGTCCTTCCCTTTTCTAACGTAATTTCGTAACAGGTTGTGAACGTGACAAGCGTGGTTTGGTTACCGAAGTGTTAATAGGCGGCGCTGCTGCGCTTCGTGGCCCTTTTTTCATGTTTCCAGAATGAGATTTTCACTCTGCAGCGGAGTGTGCGCTGATATGAAACTTCCTGGCAGATTAAAACTGTGTGCCCGACCGAGACTCGAACTCGGGACCTTTGCCTTTCGCGGGCAAGTGCTCTACCAACTGAGCTACCGAAGCACGACTCATGCCCGGTACTCACAGCTTTACTTCTGCCAGTACCTCGTCTCCTACCTTCCAAACTTTACAGAAGCTCTCCTGCGAACCTTGCAGAACTAGCACTCCTGAAAGAAAGGATATTGCGGAGACATGGCTTAGCCACAGCCTGGGGGATGTTTCCAGAATGAGATTTTCACTCTGCAGCGGAGTGTGCGCTGATATGAAACTTCCTGGCAGATTAAAACTGTGTGCCCGACCGAGACTCGAACTCGGGACCTTTGCCTTTCGCGGGCAAGTGCTCTACCAACTGAGCTACCGAAGCACGACTCACGCCCGGTACTCACAGCTTTACTTCTGCCAGTACCTCGTCTCCTACCTTCCAAACTTTACAGAAGCTCTCCTGCGAACCTTGCAGAACTAGCACTCCTGAAAGAAAGGATATTGCGGAGACATGGCTTAGCCACAGCCTGGGGGATGTTTCCAGAATGAGATTTTCACTCTGCAGCGGAGTGTGCGCTGATATGAAACTTCCTGGCAGATTAAAACTGTGTGCCCGACCGAGACTCGAACTCGGGACCTTTGCCTTTCGCGGGCAAGTGCTCTACCATCTGAGCTACCGAAGCACGACTCACGCCCTGTACTCACAGCTTCACTTCTGCCAGTACCTCGTCTCCTACCTTCCAAACTTTACAGAAGCTCTCCTGCGAACCTTGCAGAACTAGCACTCCTGAAAGAAAGGATATTGCGGAGACATGGCTTAGCCACAGCCTGGGGGATGTTTCCAGAATGAGATTTTCACTCTGCAGCGGAGTGTGCGCTGATATGAAACTTCCTGGCAGATTAAAACTGTGTGCCCGACCGAGACTCGAACTCGGGACCTTTGCCTTTCGCGGGCAAGTGCTCTACCATCTGAGCTACCGAAGCACGACTCACGCCCGGTACTCACAGCTTTACTTCTGCCAGTACCTCGTCTCCTACCTTCCAAACTTTACAGAAGCTCTCCTTTCTTTCAGGAGTGCTAGTTCTGCAAGGTTCGCAGGAGAGCTTCTGTAAAGTTTGGAAGGTAGGAGACGAGGTACTGGCAGAAGTAAAGCTGTGAGTACCGGGCGTGAGTCGTGCTTCGGTAGCTCAGATGGTAGAGCACTTGCCCGCGAAAGGCAAAGGTCCCGAGTTCGAGTCTCGGTCGGGCACACAGTTTTAATCTGCCAGGAAGTTTCTTTTTTCATGTTGTTTTCCATCTTCAGTCGGTTGCGAAGAGTCACTGTGTTCACATAGACGGTGGATGCGGATTCTGGATAATTTTGAGCAGGAACTGAACTTTGTTTCTGGCCGGAAATTCAGTCACACCGTTTCAGTACTTTGAATTTTACTAATGATAGCGTTTAAACAGTGCATGAGAACTTACTAGGGGAAGGCCAACCGATTCGTCTGATATTATTTGTTAGGTCGCTTGTGTGCAACGTAAAATGAAAGACTAAGATGTATTCGGTCAACATCCCCCCCCCCCCTTTTTGAGAAACGCGCCCCTAAGATTCATGACACGCAATCGACTCAAAATTGACGGAATTGATAGATAATTGAAAACTGAGCAGTTCTCATCATCATAATCTATTGGGTCCACAAACGCATAATTTCCTAAAAATCGAGAAAAGTAATTATTACGTCTGTCGCTTATGTAGCCATAAGGCACTCGCAACTCAACGAAAGCACCGCTGTCGTAGCGATCAAGGCACCTGGCTGGGAAGCAGAGAAACTTTATTCGATTCCCCGATGCATCAAGGAGTTATTTCTTTCCATTTGTATTTTCTCCGCATCGGAATTGGTGGTAATAAGAGGGTTAATAAAGTACATAAATCAAAATAGAATAATAACATAGTACACAAATAAATTTCTCGAAGGACTTGGATTAGAAACGAATTAAGACTTCAAGCCTCGTTGTATGAAAACAGTTCCAAATAATACTGATGCAAAGACGAGCATTCTACGCACGTTATCCCATAAGTAAGAAAAACGGACTCTTATCGTTGTTGGTACTATGCATAAAACAACAAATTCGCACAACGCGCAATATTCCATCAGAGTGTCTGGAAAATTGTTGCCTGAAGTTTCACGGTGCTTGCAGGAAACTAAGAATTAATTTGGTCCTCGGGTCATAGAAGAGGTCAATCGTATAACCGACTCGTTAAAAAATGTTTATGTCTCTTGATCTAAAACCGGTGAAGTGACAAATTCAATTTACAGTACAAATTCTGAGAACATTGTTATCACTTAAGTTACTGATAATAAGTTTTGTCTGATATTGGAATCCTGGAGTGGACAAACTAATACTGTCAGGTACACTATGTGATCAAAAGTATCCGAACGCCTGGCTGAAAACGACTTACAAGTTCGTGGCGCCCTCCACCGGTAATGGTAGAATTCAGTATGCTGCTGGCCCACCCTTACCCTTGATGACAGCTTCCACTCCCGCAGGCATACGTTCAATCAGGTGCTGGAAGGTTTCTTGCGGAATGGCAGCCCATTCCTCGCGGAGTGCTGCACTGAGGACATGCATCGATATCGATCGGTGAGACCTGTCACGAAGTCGGCGTTCCAAAACATCCCAAAGGTGTTCTATAGGATTCAGGTCAGGAATCTCTGCAGGCCAGTCCATTACAGGGCTGTTATTGTCGTGTAACCATTCCGGCGCAGGCCATGAATTATGAACAGGTGCTCGATCGTGTTGAAAGATACAATCAGCATCCCCGAATTGCTCTTGAACAGTGAGAAGCAAGAAGGTGCTTAAAACACCAATGTAAGCCTGTGATGTGATAGTGCCACACAAAACAAGGGGTGCAAGCCCCCTCCATGAAAAACACGACCACACCGTAACACCACCGCCTCCGAATTTTACTGTTGGCAGTACACACGTTGGCAGATGACGTTCACCGGGCATTCGCGATACCCACAGCCTGCCATCGGATCGCCACATTGTGTACCGTGATTCGTCACTCCACACAATGTTTTTCCACTGTTCAATCGTCCAATGTTTACGCTCCTTACACCAAGCGAGGCGTAGTTTGGCATTTACCGGCGTGATGTGTGCCTTATGAGCAGCCACTCGACCATTAAATCCAAGTTTTCTCACCTCTCGCCTAACTGTCATAGTACTTGCAGTGGATCCCGATGCAGTTTCGGATTTCTGTGTGACGGTCTGGACAGATGTCTGCCTACTATACATTACGACCATCTTCAACTGTCAGCGGTCTCCATCAGTCAACAGATGATGTCGGCCTGTACGCTCATGTGTTGTACGTGTCCCTTCACGTTTTCACTTCACTATCACGTCGGAAACAGTGGACCTAGGGATGTTTAGGAGTGTGGAAATCTCGCGTACAGACATATGACACAAGTGAAGTCCAACCACCTGACCACGTTCGAAGTTCATGAGTGCCACGAAGCGAGCCATTCTGCTCTCTCTCCGATTTCTAATGACTACTGAGGTCGCTGATATGGAGTACCTGGAAGTAGGTGGCAGCACAATGCACCTAATATGAAAAACGTACGTTTTTTGGGGTGTCCGGATACTTTTGATCACATAGTGTGTGATAGCATATTTATACACTGAAGCGCCAAAGAAACTGGTATAGGCATGTGTATTAAAACACAGAGATATGGAAACAGGCAGAATATGGCGCTACAGTCGGCAAAGCCTATATAAGACAAGTATCTGGCGCAGTTGTTACATCGGTTACTGCTGCTATAATGGTAGGTTATCAAGATTTAAGTGAGTTTGAACGTGGTGTTACAGTCGACGCGAATGTAACGTGAATATCAGGAATCCAGTAAAACATCAAATCTCCGACATTGCTGCAGCCGGAAAAAGATCCTGCAAGAACGGGATCAACGATGGCTAAAGAGAATCGTTCAACTTGACAGAAGTGCAACCCTTCCGCAAATTGCTGCAGTTTTCAATATTGCGCAATCAGCTAGTGTCAGCGTGCGAACCATTCAACGAAACATCATCGATATGGGCTTTCGGAGCCGAAGGCCCATTCATGTACCCTTGATGACTGCACAACACAAATCTTTACGCCTCGCCTGGGCCCGTCAACACCGATATTGAACTGTTAATGATTGGAAACATGTTGCCTGATCGGATGAGAATCGTTTAAAATTGTATTGAGCGGATGAACGTGTACAGGTATAGAGAAAACCTCATGAATCCTTGGATCCTGCATGTCAGCAGGGGACATTCAAGCTGGTTGGGGCTCTGTAATGGTATGGGGCATGTGCCGTTGAAGTAGTATGGATGGGACCCCTGATATGTCTAGACACGAATTTGATAGGTGACACATATGTAAGCATCCTGTCTGATCCCCTGCATCCATTCAATGCGACACCCCACATGTCCATAATTGCTACAGAGTGACTCCAGGAGCACTCTGATGAGTGTAAATATTTCCACTGGCCACCACGTTCCCCAGATGTGAAAATTATTGAGTATATATGGGATACCTTGCAATGTACTGTTCAGAAGAGATCTTCACTCCCTCGTACTCTTACGGATTTATGGACAGCCGTGCAGGGAAGGAGAATTTTATCACAACACGACCGTCCCACACGGCTGAAACCTCACAGCGGGACACCTAGCGGACACAACGAGATACCGAAGTCACTGTGTAGGCCGCCGACAAAAGCAGCCCTTGTCCCTGCTTTTGACGATGACCCTTTCGAAAGCCTTTCAAGAGACACATAGCGGGAGATGCCAGATAAATATCTGGAGAAACCCAACTCAAAACACTGTGGACTCACTGTAGCCACTTGCGTTGAAACTCACATGAAAGAAAAAGTTGTTTATCTCAGTAGTACGTAGCACAAGTTAAACTCTGCCCTACGAAAGAAACGACACCTGTGATGGGCTACAAAAACTCTGGTGGATGGTTAGAACAAGTACGAACGCTGTGATTGGCCAGAAAGAAAAAGTGTGGCCACCAGCTTTGATATAGGCAAATTGTGGACAGAGCAATTAGCTTCTTCTCTTGAAGAAAATCGTCAAGTGTTTGAGAAAGACGACTCATGCCACACTGAGAAGATTGCGAGAGTCATTATGTGAACAATTATTCACAGTCTCGTCTTAACTCACAATTGCAGGGTCTCCTATAATGGACTGACAGTTAAAGCTTGCGACCAATGTGAGAGTAACGACATACGTGCCATTCCAACCAAATAGCGTGTACAGTGGAAATTAACTTAGCTAGGGAATAACTAGGAGTCTCGGCTTCACCGAAGACGTAGGAAATGTATACAACTGGTGTTTAACAGTCGAGGGAGATTTAGAATATATTCCCTGGTTCACAGCTCGTGCTGATAGCCACCACTGACGCAAGGTAAACATGCACACTGGCGCTACGCCAGCAAGTGACATTCAACTGACACTCAGAACTACGGTTGTCTGCATCTCTCCTAATTTTGTACTTTCAACCATGACCTGTAGTTAAACATATTCACGGTTGTCAGGCTTAATTGAAGCAGAAATGTGAGATATCCGATTTCATGAAAAGAATTATTAGCCAATGTAGAGTGCTTTATACTCTTAAGTTACGGAATTGTTTTAATTGTGTACTTCTTTTTGATTGCTCTCTGCTGACCCGCATTGAATTTTGGGTATATTCATTGTGCATTTTAGTGTACTTGATATCTCTCACCCCAATTGTATTTACTTTATTTGTATTTTTATCGACCACCAGACATGGTCATCAACCATCTTACCATTAAAGAACCTTATAATAGTTTCGTTTCGTAGTTGTGAACACCCAATATCATTACTTTACCATCCTGTACATAATTTTGTTAACATTGTTATGTGATGCAGTCATACTTGGAGTTAATATTAACCTTAATAACGAAAATCTAAGATTTTCATTTTTGCTAACATACGGTTACGCCAGAACCCATGCACTAATTTCTGTCACTGATAATGTTTCCTTTACAGAGAGTCTAGTGGATCCAACAATGAGATCATTATCTGATTACATCACTGTCCATACTGCTGCAGTCTTCTGAACTCTGCATGTGTGAGATGGTATCTTCCTACCTTATAGGTCATAGGTTCAACACCAAATTCCTAAAACACTCACAGAGCATCCTGTGGTAGGAAGATAGATCAGAACCAGTCTCACACATATATAAAACATGTCAATTCGGGATAAAATCTCAGACTTTCGACGATAGTCTCCATCGTCATCGCCAGAAGCAACTGACTGTCTTCACTGCTGTTCTTTCCTTTATTGTTATTTTTCACCTCATACAAAGGTGGGCTGGCAGCGGATAAATCTACTCCACTCTTCAGCCACAAGCATTACAATAAAAGAGACAAGGAAGACAGAAAAGCAACAGATTGGTGGTTAAAAAACAGTAGATACAAAAATTAAAAACACGAGCCGTTCACACTCGACGTAAAAACACGAAAAACTGTCGGCTCTGCGCACAAACACTGATGACTTAGACGGTACAAGTGAACGAAGGAGCCTGGCGGCGAAAAAAAAAAAATCACAAACACGATGGCATACACACGAGAAATTGATGGCGATGATCTCCGGCGCACGAATGTCCACTTAACGCGTGCGAGTCTGGGGATCTGCCAAGAGGGGAAGAAGGTGGTGGGGGAGGGAGAGGGGAGAGCAAAGATGCCAATGGCAGAGGAGATGGTGGGAGGAATGAAGGTATGGGGGTAGGGGTAGCCCAGGGGAGGAGGGGGAAAAAGGGAGGAGGGAGTGAAGGGGGAGAGATGGGAGAGGGGGTGCCCATAGGAACAAACACAGGAAGTGGGAGGGCAGTATCAAAGTTGTTAGGAGGTGTAGATGGAGGGGAGCGGGGCATCGTGAGGGAGGGGGAGCTGGCGGAAGCCACCTTGGGAGAGGGTAAGGAGAGTGGAGAGATGGAGAGCAGGTGGGACGTGGAAATACAGGCCCGGCAGCGGGCGGGGACGGGAGAATATGGGAGAGACAAGTGGGTGAGGAGGATCGATTTTGTGGGAGGTATAGAGGATCCGTATCTGTTCCAGGAAAAGGAGGAGGTGGGGGAACAGAATAAGGTCATACAGGATGTGCGTGAGGGAGAGGAGACGGATGCGATAGGCGAGGTGAAGAGCATGGCGTTTAAGGATCTGAAGGGATTTGTAAAAGGCAGGAGGAGCGGAGATCCAGGCAGGGTGGGCGTAGCAGAGGATAGGGTGGTTGAGGGATTTGTAGGTGTGGAGGGTAGTGGAGGGGTCCAGACCCCATGTACGGCCAGTAACGAGCTTGAGGAGACGGAGTCGGGAGCGTGCCTTGGCTTGGATTGTCCGGAGGTGGGGGGTCCAGGAGAGGCGATGTCCAGGAGAGGCGATGGTCAAGGGTGACGCCAAGGTACTTAAGGGTGGGGGTGAGGACGATAGGACGGCCATAGACGGTGACATAGAAGTCGAGGAGGCGGAAGGAAGGGGTGGTTTTGCCTACAATGATCGCCTGTGTCTTCACTGCTGCTGTGGTGGCCTTATATAGACTGCTGTCACAGACGGTGTCAACATGTGCGCTGGTGGCGCCACCGCTTCCGTTGTAACGTAAACCTTGGAAGAAATGTCCCTGTTGCTTCTCTGCATCGAGCGCTCGTTCCCATGCACTGCTCAGATAGCATCCGCTATCACAGTTAAATATCTTCTCGCTCATTCTTATTGTTTTAAGCAAATGTAGTATTTATATTGTGTTAACTGTAAATGTCTGTTACAAAGTACTTTGGATCATGAACATGGTGCAATATCACCAACTGGTTCAAGGCACAATTTGTCTCCCACTTCAATGAATGGTTAAGATGACCTAAATTAATAAAATGGTGGGAAAATTCACAAGGTGGTCATTAAGATAAATGTCTATCATAGCTATTAACCATTTAAATTTAATTTTGTTTGAATTAAGACCAAAAAAATTTAGTCCCCTAGAACTTAGAACTACTTGAGCCTAACTACCCTAAGGACATCACACACATCCATGCCCAAGGCAGGATTCGAACCTGCGACAGTAGCGGTCGCGTGGTTCCAGACTGTAGCGCCTAGAACCGCTTGGCCACCCCGGCCGGGTACTGCGTACAGTAGAGGAACAGTTCGGAGACGATAATTGTTCGCATCATCATAAAGCAGAAGCTGTGAAGAAATGGTTTGTGGACAATAACAATGCTCAAATAGACTGGTCGGCCCAGGGGCTCGATCTGAACCCGTTGGAATATCTTTGGGATGAGTCAGAGCGTCGACTTTGCTCCTGACCTCAGGGTCCGTCATCACTACGTACTGAGAGAGAATGGCCTGCCACTCCTCCACAGACAAATCACGTACCACGCTGAAAGTGTCCGCAGCAGAGTTCAAGCTACAATAAAGGCGATGGGTGGACACACTCCATATTAATGTCCACTTGCAGGCGTCCGGATACTTTTGATCAAATAGGGTATACTACCAAAAAGGTGAAGAAGACATTCCCAGTTTCAAGGTGTACTTTCCTTTGACTTCACGTTTCGATAGCGTCAAGACGGTGATGCATACGCTACGAAAATCAGTACCCGAAGGAAAGGAGATAAAAAAATGATTAATCTGATTACAGAGAGTCTTTTTTACCTGTAAATTAAATACACTGAACTCCGTTCTTCCTTAATTTAGGAGCGATCATGACGAAATTTCTGTAGCATTTCTCTTTGTTCAATGACTGATGCCTTGAAAGACTGTTATTATACTTACGTGCCACTCACATCCAGTTCATTGGCACTAAACTGAAGCGCCAAAGAAAATGGTACAGGCATGCGTATTCAAATACAGAGATATATAGACAGGCAGAATACGGCGCTGCGGTTGGTAACGCCTACAAGACAAGTGTCTGGCGCAGTTGTTATCTCGGTTACTCCTGCTACAATAGTGAGTTTGAACATAGTCGGCGCACGAGCGATGGGACACAGCATCGCTGAGGTAGCGATGAAGTGAGGATTTTCCCGTTCGACCATTTCAGGAGTATACGTTCAATATCAGGAATCCGGTAAAACATCCAAGCTTCGACATCGCTGCGGCCGGAAAAAGTTTCTGCAGGATGGGACCAACGACGACTGAAGAGAATCGTTCAACGCGACAGAAGTGCAAAAGTGCAATCCTTCCGCAGACTGCTGCAGATTTCAGTACTGGGCAATCAACAAGTGTCAATGTGCAAACCATTCAACGAAACATCGTCGATATGGGCTTTCGGAGCCCTACTCGTGTACCCTTGATGACTGCACGACGCAAAGCTGTACGCGACACATGGGACCGTCAACACTGACACTGGACTGCTGATGACTGGAAGCATGTTGCCTGGTCGAACGAGTCTCGTTTAAAATTGTATCGATCGGATGTTCAAGCTGTTCAAGCTGGTCGAAGCTCTGTAATGGTGTGGGAGGAGGAGGAGATCAGTATTTAACGTCCCGTCGACAACGAGGTCATTAGAGACGGAGTGCAAGCTCGGGTGAGGGACGGATGGGGAAGGAAATCGGCCGTGCCCTTTCAAAGGAACCATCCCGGCATTTGCCTGAAGTGATTTAGGGAAATCACGGAAAACCTAAATCAGGATGGCCGGAGACGGGATCGAACCGTCGTCCTCCCGATTGCGAGTCCAGTGTGCTAACCACTGTGCCACCTCGCTCGGTAATGGTGTGGGGCGTGTGCAGTTGGAGTGATATGGGATACGACTCTGACAGGTGACAGGTACACATCAGCATCCTGTCTGATCAGCTGCATCCATTCATGTCCATTGTACATTCCGATGGACTTGGGCAATTGCAGTAGGACAATGCGACACACCACACGTCCAGAATTGCTACAGAGTGGCTCCAGGAACACTCTTTTGAGTTTAAACACTTTCTCTGGCCACCAAACTCCCCAGACATGTTCATTATTGAGAATATCTGGAATGCCTTGCAACGTGCGTTTCAGAAGAGATCTCCACCCCCGCGTACTCTTACGGATTGATGGACAGCTCTGCAGGATTCATGGTGTCAGTTTCCTCCAGCACAACTTCAGACATTAGTCGAGTCCATGCCACGTCGTGTTGCGGCACTTCTGCGTGCTCGCGGGGGCCCTACACGGCATTATGCAGGTGTACCAGTTTCTTTGGGTCTTCAGTGTATATGATCCATGACGGCGTTATATGAGACCAAATATTAAAAATGGACAAACTGGATGTAAGAAAATGCGAACGAAACTTAATGTAGTCTTTGAACTAGCGAAAGCGAATTACGAGTTCGTATTTACAAGACACGAGTTTATGCTTATTGACACCAGATAATTACTTTGTTTTTTTCTGTTTCCTTAAGAAACTAGGCTCTAAATGAAGAAAGGTGTTTCTTTCTTGAACATATTTCACGTGAGTACACAAGGCCTGTGCCGATGGCATTCGGTGGCCAAAGTTGTCTTCTTGGCGTGTGCCTCAAAACTCAACGCGGTTTGATCACCCAACCGACGGCGAAATCAGCGGGACACTAAGTCTGCTGCGGGGCATCCCTCTGCTCGTCAGACGACAGAGCGCGGAAGAAGCAGAGTTCAGTGCCAGCAGTGTGAGTCACTTACATAAAGCAGGCTAGGCAAGATGTGCTGCTCCTGGCCGGCGGCCAAGCCAGCCAACACATGCCTTTTTGTTCCCCTCCCAGTGAAAGTTCGCTGCCCCACCCCATCTGCTGCCAGGATCATTACCTGGCTAGAAAATCAACACCACGTGTATTTTAAGCCTCTGTACTCTACACGTCGACTAGACACATCGACTACAAGACTGTCCCCAAACCGTCTGTTTCCCACACGTCGACTGCAGTTAATCGTTCTATCCTGGCACACCACTCTCTGAAAGGAGTGAATATTCCCGCTGAAAAACAGAAATCGGAAATTTTCTGACCCAACGCTGTATTTTGAGACATACTTTGTAATCTAAATTTTTACTTTCTCGTAGGTACTAATGTTGAGAGGTCTAGAAAAGTACTCCACAAACCCATTTTACCTGTAACTTATGACTGTTTTCGAGACTGGTTTCATCCATTACAGCAAATAAGTCGTACTACTGGTGAGGTTCTTGCTTCATGTAGAAACACAATTCTCGTATACTGTGAAACAGGGATCTTTAAATTTAGATTTGTGTTTCCTTTCCCCAAGACTGTCCACACAGATTTTATTTTTATAAAATTTAAGCCAATGTGCTAATTATTATTAAATAAACGGCCAGCATGCAGTCACACACACAACAAATCAAGTATTCATAGCCTTTAAATTGGCACATTCCACGTCATTCCAATCTTTTGAGCATGAATTGACAAACGAACTTGTGATTGCCGGCTTTCTCGGCGTATTCCAGCGAAGAAATATTCTCGGGTGATCACCCGAGTGGTAGCTCGTCTTGTCGCAACGTTTCTAGGAGTTTCATACCAGCCGCGCGGAGTGGCCACGCGGTTTGAGGTGCCATATCACGAATTTCGCGGCCCCTCCCGCCGGCGGTTCGAGTCCTCCCTCGGGCATAGGAGTGTGTGTTGTTCTTAGCATAAGTTAGTTTAAGTAGTGCGTAAGTCTAGGGCCCGATGACCTCAGCAACTTGGTCCTTAGTAATTCACACGCATTTGAACATTTAGTTTCGTACCCATCAATCTTGAAGCTGGTGGGTACGAAACTCCTCGAAACGTTGCGACAAGACAACTGCATACTCGGATGATTACCGGAGAATATTTCATCATTTAACTAAGGAACTGCCCGCATCTCGTGGTCGTGCGGTAGCGTTCTCGCTTCCCACGCCCGGGTTCCCGGGTTCGATTCCCGGCGGGGTCAGGGATTTTCTCTGCCTCGTGATGGCTGGGTGTTGTGTGCTGTCCTTAGGTTAGTTACGTTTAAGTAGTTCTAAGTTCTAGGGGACTGATGACCATAGCTGTTAAGTCCCATAGTGCTCAGAGCCATTTGAACTAAGGAACTTATTACACAGCTTAAATTTGTGTATGACAGTGCCTCAATTTACATCTCCACAATGCGGTTCAAATGGTTCAAATGGCTCTAAGCATATGGGAATTAACATCTGAGGTCATCATTTCCTCATGAAGTTTGTTGTAAATAACCCACTACGGTACAAAATGAACAATGATAATCTCATACAGATTCAAGACAAAAGTTTATCTAGTAAAATCTGATCGGATGCGTTTTGAAACCACACGTATGTAAAAGAGGACCGAGCAAGGTGATGCAGTGGTTAGCACACTGGACTCTCATTCGGGAGGACGACGGTTCAAACCCGCATCCGGCCGTCCTGATTTAGGTTTTCCGCGATTTCCCTAAATCGCTTCATGCAAATGACGGCATGGTTCCTTTGAAAGAGCACGGACGACCACCTTCCCTATCCTTCCCCAAACCAACCAGCCAACCAAAACTAGGAGCTGGCAACACTGTCACTCGTTAATGTCATCGGAAAGCACAGAGGAAGTATATCGGACCGCACTACCGTACCAGCCGTCGTATTCAGTGAGTAAACTGCTAGGACATCAGACCCCATCCACCACGGGACTGTGGTTCGAACCATCGTCATGTTCCTCTTTTGTCGAGTTCATGTATAGTGGCTTCCCTATGGAGCATACGAACGATGAATACGTCGATAAACTTTTGGTGCTGGGTGCGTCCGATAATCTACATCTACATCCATACTCCGCAAGCCACCTGACGGTGTGTGGCGGAGGGTACCTTGAGTACCTGTATCGGTTCTCCTTTCTATTCCAGTATCGTATTGTTCGCGGAAAGGAAGGTTGTCAGTATGCCTCTGTGTAGGCTCTAACCTCTCTGATTTTATCCTCATGGTCTCTTCGCGAGATATACGTAGGAGAGAGCAATATACTGCTTGACTCCTCGGTGAAGGTATGTTCTCGAAACTTCAACAAAAGCCCGTACCGAGCTACTGAGCGTCTCTCTTGCAGAGTCTTCCACTGGAGTTTATCTATCATCTCCGTAACACTTTCGCGATCACCAAGTGATCCTGTAACGAAGAGCGCTGCTCTCCGCTGGATCTTTTCTATCTCTACTATCAACACTATCTGGCACGGATCCCACACCGGTGAGCAGTACTCAAGCACTGGGTGAACAAGTGTACTGTAACCTACTTCCTTTGTTTTCGGATTGAATTTCCTTAGGATTCTTCCAATGAATCTCAGTCTGGCATCTGCTTTACCGACGATTAATTTTATATGGTCATTCCATTTTAAGTCACTCCTAATGCCTACTCCCAGATAATTTATGGAATTAACTGCTTCCAATTGCTGACCCGCTATACTGTAGCTAAATGATAAAGGATCTTTCTTTCTACGTATTCGCAGCACATTACACTTGTCTACATTGAGATTCAATTGTCATTCCCTGCACCATGCGTCAATTCGTTGCAGACCCTCCTGCATTTCAGTACAATTTTCCATTGTTACAACCTCTCTACATACTACAGCAACCTCTCGATGTACTACAGCATCATCCGCAAAAAGCCTCAGTATACTTCCGATGTTATCCACAAGGTCATTTATACATATTGTGAATAGCAACGGTCCTACGACACTCCCCAGCGGCACACCTGAAATCACTCTTACTTCGGAAAACTTCTGCCCATTGCGTTCTGTTATCTAGGAACTCTTTAATTCAATCACACAATTGGTCTGATAGTCCATATGTTCTTTGTTCATTAAACGACTGTGGTGAACTGTATCAAACGCCTTGCGGAAGTCAAGAAACACGGCATCTACCTGCGAACCCGTGTATGTGGCCCTCTGAGTCTCGTGGACGAATAGCACGAGATGGTTTTCACACGAACGTCTTTTTCGAAACCCATGCTGATTCCTACAGAGTAGATTTCTAGTCTACAGGAAAGTCATTATACTCGAACATAATACGTGTACCAAAATTCTACATCTGATCGACGTTAGAGATGTAGTTATATAGTTCTGCACATCTGTTCGACGTCCCTTCTTGAAAACGGGGATGACTTGTGCCCTTTTCCAATCTTTTGGAACGCTACGCTCTTCTAGAGACCTACGGTACACCGCTGCAAGAAGGGGGGCAAGTTCCGTCTCGTACACTGTGTAAAATCGAACTGGTATCCCATCAGGTCCAGCGGCCTTTCCTCTTTTGACCGATTTTAATTGTTTTTCTAACCCTCTGTCATCTATTTCCCTATCTACCATTTTATCATCTGTGCGACAATCTAGAAAAGGAACTACAGTGCAGTCTTCCTCTGTGAAACAGCTTTGGAAAAAGCTGCTGTCGCTTTTTGTATGCTGCACGGTACGATCATAGGAGCTGTCCCGACAAGAGTGTTCTTTGTCGCCTGGAGAAGCGCCTTCGGGAAACAGGTAATTCTCGTCCACAAATAATGGACAGAGGCTGTCCAATGACTAGATGCACACCACAAACAGAGAACGCAATTCTTAAAACCGTTCACCAGTCACCCCGGCGATGAAACCGTGTTCCTGCAAGGCAGTTCCAGATATCTCATAGACTGGTTGTTGAAGTGTTGCACGATGAAGAATTGCACCCATATCATTGTGTGTTAACTCAAAACTAGCGACCAGAAGACTGCATTTAACGAGTACTGTTTTTTGAGTGGTTTTTGCGTCAAGTGGAAGATAACGAACATTTTACAAATAACGTGATATGGACTGACGAATCTAGCTTCACCCGTGAAGGTATTTTCAGCCTCCGCAACAGCCATCATTGATCTGAACACAACTCTCTTGTCACCCGTGAACGTGGCTTTCAGCTAAGCTTTGGCATAAACCTGTGGACTGGAATCGTGGGTGGAATGCTTTTGGGCTATTACCTATTGCCGGACAAGTTGAATGCGCCCCTGTGTCGTACATTTCTTTGCAATACATTGCCTGACGCATTAGAAAACGTTCCACTTGGTGTTCGGAGACAGCTACTGTTTCAGCATGATGGTGCACCACCACACTTTGGAATGAATCTGCACAACTATTTGAATAAAGCGTTCCCAGGAAAATGGACTGGTCGCGGAGGTCTAACATTCTGGAATACAAGTTCCCCAGATCTTAATCCATTAGATTTTTATTTGTGGAGACACTTAACAGAACAGGTTTATAGTACTCCACTTATGGAGGAACATGACCCAACAGCTCTTCGGTAATGATGAATGCAGATGTGCTGCGTAGGGTTCAGCAAATCGTGATACAGCGAGTGGCGAAGTGCTCGCAATTGCAAGGTGGTCGCTTTGAGCATCTCTTCTACAGTGAACGTTGCTCGTACGTATTCGTACTGGCCCTGTGATGATTAGTCTGGACATCGAACGTATAAAATTGAATTACTGTGCATAGCATAATGAGCAATCTAGTGTAAGCCACTTACTGTGTTTTTTTGTATCTCATTCGATAAAGACGATGTTACTGTATCCACCGTCATTTTCTATTGCTTTATTTGTGTCGTGGATGAAATAAAGTAGACGTTTACGTATGTTAGAATTTCATTTTATGCCTTAATGTTTAAATAAAGGTAATAGTAACAGACACAAGATTCCGCATTGTGGGCCGGCCGCTGCGGCCGAGTGGTTCTAGGCGCTTCAGTCCGGAACCGCGCTGCTGCTACGGTCGCAGGTTCGAATCCTGCCTCGGGCATGGATGTGTGTGATGTCCTTAGGTTAGTTAGGTTTAAGTAGTTCTAAGTCTAGGGGACTGATGACCTCAGATGTTAAGTCCCATATGCTTAGAGCCATTTGAACCATTTGAACCGCATTGTAGAGGTGTAAATTGGATAAAATTTGAGGCTCTAATTGAAAAAAAAATGGCTTGTACAATCGCGACTCCAACATCAGTGAGTCGTATATCGGTTCCCTACGATATTGTCTCATTGTCTCGTCTCACTGATCTATTTTTTTTTAAGGTATAGGTCAGGGGAGGGGGGGGGGCGAGGGGTGCAGAGTGGGCAGGGGTCGTGCTTGGAGGCCTGGCCACGGTGTCCCCGTCTTCTGGTAGCATAAGAGAGAGACAGCGAGAAGGAAACATTGATCCTTTATTTAGATTCTTTTTTTTATTTTTACATTAATTTCCATGTCCCAGGAAAAAACAAACACGCATGAAAAAGAAAAGAAAGAAATGTAGAGACGAAGTGACATCCTCGTGTCTTCACTAGGAGTAATATCGTAGCCCGCGAAACTACGTAAACCTGGGACTCCCCACCCCTCCGAGGGTCATGAAACATGCTGCCTAGAGAGTTCACAAAGCGCCTTTTGCATTTAGAGTGACGTCGGATGATCTCATGTTGTTCTAGTAAATAGAGCCCATAGTCCATGCCCGATATCACGGTCCGCGAGAGCACGTAGTGCGACGCCTGTCCTCCAATCCAGCAGATTGCCGACATTTTCTGTGAGTAGAAAAGGACCGCGTCTTAGAAAAATAAAGAGTCCGTCGCGGTCCTGGAGTCCGTCGGTGCGTTGGACAAGTGCCATAATGCGTTGCCTCAGCCGCCAAATATCCTTCGCCTCACCGCACTGCAAAGAATGTTCGTCGGTGTCCTGCATGCCACATACAAGGCAGAGTGGGGAATATACCATGTGAATGTCGTACAATCGTCGGCGGGTGACTGTCTTACGGTTGACAAATGTATACCAAGACGATCTCGCTGCCTTGGCAAGGAGAGGCGTATGTACAGCCACCCAGATCTGTCGTTAATCTCTCTTTTGGTTTTTAAGCTCGACAACATTGCTGCCATGATGACGCCTCAAGTAACGATATATCTCACTGGTTGTGGAGATCCTCCTAGAAGGTATTTGTAACTGAACATAACTAAAATCAACCAGGTATCGCTAGACGTGAGAAAAAGAAGGCGATATTGTGATTATCGCCACCGGCGGTTCAAAGGACGAGGGAAAAACAACGTCCAGAATCACCGACGTGATGACGTGTCGCCGGTGGTTTCAGATCCGTACCGTCACTCGCTTGTATAGAGCGAGAGCCCTGTTCCGAACATTCGTTAGATTAAGTCCTCCAGAATGATGTGAGAGAGTTAAAGTCTAGTATTGGACCTTAAGCAACACTCCTTGGCTGGCATAGTATGCAAAGGCCGCCATTAACCTGTCAGCAATACCATGTGGCTTGGCAGTACCAGTGTCAGATGTGGCAGTCATGAGGCAAGATAACATTAGTATGGGAGCAGGTCGTAGGTTCTGAGTGAATTGTTGCCTATGTGCAGTCGCGGTGCTGGAGCATTCGCCGGTAGCTCGCCGCCGATAATTGCCGTAGCGATCAGGTGAACAAAACTCCTAAGCACCGCATGCTGTCTACCGACGTAAACGGACTGTGCAGAGCGTCCAGCCCCCGTCCGATGTGCATAACCTTTGTTTTATTCATGTTGATGCTGCTACCCGCCGCCACACCGTATGTAGAAAGAAGAGCAACCACCTTACGTACCTCGATCTCCAATCGCACGAGTGTCATCAAGTCGTCGGCATATGCGCGACACGTAAAGGAACTCGTACTGAGTCGGACGCCGGTAAAAGTCCGTCGAAGAGTCTGTATCAATGGTTCGAGCGCTATTGCAAGTGGCACCATCGAAAAAGGACATCCTTCCCTAACTGAGCTGAAAACAGGAGTCGTCCCTACCTCCCTGTCATTGGCTCTCATCGTCGAAGGAGTGCCGCGAAGGAGGCACATGAGGACGGTAATGAAATTCTAGGGTATCGCCATGCGTCGCATGCTCGAGTCAAAGAAATCATGGTTGATTCTGTCAAAGGCATGATCAAAATCCACTGATATGAACCCTCTCGCATGCGACATTATACCACCGTTGCAATGATGTCACGATATTCATCTAGGATAGATCTTGTAGTCAGTATTGATCATCGTCAGTGGTCGAAATTGATGGGTGCTGACGCTTCCTGTTGATTTCGGTATTGGTATAAACGTTCCCGCCATGAATTGCGACGGGACGTCCGTGTCAGGATGCAATAACTCGTTATACATCAACACCCATTGGGACATCATTAGATTTGCAAATTCGCGATAAAATTCGAGTGTCAACCCATCTGGCCCGGTAAAAAGGAGATGGTAATGCTGCAGAAATCCAGTAGCAGTGTTCTGTTGTGACGTCAAGGGCCGATCATCCCTATCATGGCGCACTGTGATCAAGGACTGAAGATCACGTGCATGTCCCATGGACACATGGTACATGGAAATACGTTCTTCATCGACGTTATCCAAATACCGAGCAAAGATCGAAAGCCCGTCTAAACGACGTCTCGTGATCGATAAAATGCACACTTGAATGCAATGGACTTCCGCTTGACGCTCGGGCGATGGAGCCCTGAAGGACGGTCACGAAGTACCATGTAGCAATATTCAAGTGTATCTAGGCGCCATCTCGCTTTATCCTTGCCGTAAATTATGAGAGCTCTTCGTATCGCCGGCTTTGCACATTGCAGCCACCATGAAAGAACTGTACGGTACATCGGGAAATGCAAGTGGATGTCTGTCACGTTTCTTCGATCCGCTGACGACATTCGGGATGCACCAATAAGGATGAATTAAGTTTCCACGAATTACGGCTCCGCAAGACCCGCTGCCGTGGGAGGGTTAACGTGCATAAATATGCAAGGTGATCTGTAAAAGCTGTGGGCCAACGTTCAGCACCCAACACGTGACTCGTAATCCGTGAGAAACGTAAGTCCGATCTAGTCCGCTCGCCGAGTGGCCAGTAAAACATGTGTAGCCCTCGCGCTGCACATGGATCTTTTCTCACGTGTGCCGGCCGCGGTGGTCTAGCGGTTCAGGCGCTCAGTCCGGAACGGCGGGACTGCTACGGTCGCAGGTTCGAGTCCTGCCTCGGGCATGGATGTGTGTGATGTCCTTAGGTTAGTTAGGTTTAAGTAGTTCTAAGTTCTAGGGGACTGATGACCACAGATGTAAAGTCCCATAGTGCTCAGAGCCATTTTCCCACGTGTCTATTAGTGTCATGTCTCAGCAGGTCGAGCGTAATGCATAGCAGGAGGGTTTCATCCTTCAGTGTGAGAAAATATTTAAAATCCCCCTCCTACCAAGATGTGATCATATCTTCCACGGAAAAGGGGCCCAATCTCCTCCCAGTAGAATTGCGCACGCGCCTATCCATAGTCAGATCCGGAGGGTGCATAGATGTTGACAGTACAAATGCTGTTCACGGTCGTCCCGGAACACTGGGCCAAAAGGAGATAATCGAGGTCACACACTGGAATCCCTTCCCGAACAGATATCGCCTTGCCTGGTCCTACGTCTGGAGCTGGCGCTAACTAAGTGTTGTAACTACGCATATCTGGAAAGGCAGCATTGCAGGTTTCCTGCACCAGCAGTGTATCCGTGTCCATGACGCAAATCATGTCCCGGAAAAGTTGCAACTTTGCAAGTGATCGCACAGAGTTACTGTTCACTGTTCCCACTTTATATGCTTGGTTCGTTGTCATCGTCATGCTCGTGTCATGTCATTGTACACGCCAAAAACTTTAGTCCATCATTCGTGTTCAGAGGGTTGCCCACCAGCGGGCTTCACTCCATTGTTTTCGTTCTGTGGTGTGCGTTCTGCAAGAGAGCCGCCATCAGGTGGGGGTGCCAATTCCGACATCTCTTCGATTCATCCTGCCCAGTCACATTGGCCACCTCTGCTACATTTCGATGTGGCTACCAGGACACTTTCTCTGACTCCTCCATTGGGAGTATCGGGTCAGGCGGTGTCAATGAATTGGGACCGTCGGAAAGGCACGACATCCGGTCACCATCTGAAGGAATCCTTTCAACTCCTCTAAAGGCAAGTGTTCCATGTCAGACATCTCTTCGGCTCGAAGAACTTCCGTTCACATAGGCGAGGGGAGGACGTGTCACTACGGCGACGCTTTTAGCGACGCTTCGGCGATAGCTGTTTGCGCGCCCTACCCTTGCCGCCGTAGGCGACGCCTCACATAGTTCATCGGGCGCTCCTGGGTCCGTTGCTGCCGCCACAGTCTCGACCTCCACTGCCATGCTGCATGCTACTTGTGAGAGTGCGGAAGGTTATTTCCACATCTGCCGTCAGATAGGTGTAGGGGCAGTCTCCGTGTTACCTACTTGCTCCCCTAATTCGGTCCATTCTTGCTTCAGCACGTCCGTGTCACGCTCCGAACTCGGCAACACCTCCCGGCAGGCCACTTGTGCGTACGTCATCGGCAGTTGCGTGGGAACTTCACACTGTGGCGCTTCTGCTCGTGGCAGTTGCATGCGCTCCGAGCGGATGTGTCCTTCTCCACCACAGCCAGAGCATTTCCGCTGCTGGCCATCGTAAATCACAATAGCTCGACATCCTCCAGTATATAAATACACTACTGGCCATTAAAAATGCTACACCACGAAGATGACGTGCTCAGACGCGAAATTTAACCGACAGGAAGAAGATGCTGTGATATGCAAATGGTTAGCTTTTCAGAGCATTCACACAAGGTTGGCGCCGGTAGCGAAACCTACAACGTGCTGACATGAAGAAAGTTTCCAACCGATTTCTCATACGCAAACAGGAGTTGACCGGCGGTGCCTGGTGAAACGTTGATGTGATGCCTAGTGTAAGGAGGAGAAATGCGTACCATCACGTTTCCGACTTTGATAAGGGTCGGATTGTAGCCTATCGCAATTGCGGTTTATCGTATCGCGACATCGCTGCTCGCGTTGGTCGAGATCCAATGACTGTTAGCAGAACATGGAATCGGTGGGTTCAGGAGGGTAATACGGAACACCGTGCTGGATCCCAACGGCCTCGTATCACTAGCAGTCGAGATGAAAGGCATCTTATCCGCATGGCTGTAACGCATACAGCAGCCACGTCTCGATCCCTGAGTCAACAGATGAGGACGTTTGCAAGACAACAACCATCTCCACGAACAGTTCGACGACGTTTGTAGCAGCATGGACTATCAGCTAGGAGACCGCGGCTGCGGTTACCCTTGACGCTGCATCACAGACAGGAGCGCCTGCGATGGTGTACTCAACGACGAACCTGGGTCCACGAATGGCAAAACGTCATTTTTTCGTATGAATCCAGGTTCTGTTTATAACATCATGATGGTCGCATCCGTGTTTGGCGACATCGCGGTGAACGCACATTGGAAGCGTGTATTCGTCATCGCCATACTGGCGTATCATCCGGCGTGATAGTAAGGGGTGCCATTGGTTACACGTCTCGGTCACCCCTTGTTCGCACTGACGGCAGTTTGAACAGTGGACGTTACATTTCAGATGTGTTACGACCCGTGGCTCTACCCTTCATTCGATCGCTGCGAAACCCTACGTTTCAGTAGGATAATGCACGACCGCATGTTGCAGGTCCTGTTCGGGCCTTTCTGGATACAGAAAATATTCGACTGCTGCCCTGGCCAGCACATTCTCCAGATTTCTCACCAATTGAAAACGTCTGGTCAATGGTGGGCGAGCAACTGGCTCATCATAATACTGAAGTCACTACTCTTGATTAACTGTGATAACGTGTTGAAGCTGCATGGGCAGCTGTACCTGTACACGCCATCCAAGCTCTGTTTGACTCAATGCCCAGGCGTATGATGCCCGTTATTACGGCCAGAGGTGGTTGTTCTGGGTACTGATTTCTCAGGATCTATGCACCCAAATTGCGTGAAAATGTAATCACATGTCAGTTCTAGTATAATACATTTGTCCAATGAATACCGGTTTATCATCTGCATTTCTTCTTGGTGTAGCAATTTTAATGACCAGTAGTGAATGAAGGGATATGTTTGTTAAGTACGATACGCACCTGTCGGACGCCGTTTAGCATGGGATAGGTGCTAAATCTCGCCCAGCGTTCAGACGCATGACTGAGTACCATCCCGTATGGTCGCAGCGATTCAATAACCATCGATTCTGGTATGTCAAACGGCAGTTCAAAGATCGGAATGACCCTCACTCCCTAGCCTGGAGGAGTTACTGTTACATCAGAGTGCCGAAATTTAAATCCCCTTTGAGCAGCGACGATAGTTCTTTCACAAGCAGCTTCATCAGTCATTTTGACAGACATTGTGCTGCGTACAATGGATAGATGTATTCCATCTAGGTCTGCAGCAGGAAAATGCACTTCTTCCCTCAAAAAACACTATATTTCAAAAGCCTTGGGTCTGGCATAATCGTTGTGAAACACAAATTGGATCATAGTCTCTCTGAAATTATGTGGCACAGTGATCTATTCAGACGAAAACAAGCGCAAGTATCAGCCATACAAACACTTCCACCTCCAAGCGCACCCGCTGCCGTGACAACACGTCTGAGACACGCCACTGCCTACTGCAGACCAGCTAATGGGACAGCTCCAGGACAGTGTAGAGTTCATGCTACCCGTTCTTGGTCACGCTGCACGTAGTTAAAACGTTGCCAGAGCCTCGTTTTTGAAACAGCATTTCTATTAAGCTACTGGTGGGACTAGCTTTTGCTAGATGCAGTTTTGTCTTCTATTGGGATGAGGAATCACTGCCGACCCCCAAGTGTGGCATTTTTCTCTACTTTGTAGAGCCTCATTGAACATTCATACTTCACCCTTTAATTGTGCTGATAGACTGACTTGAAGTTATACTAGTTTGGAAATATATGATATTGATGCAATTATCATCTTATTTTCCTTTGTAAAACTGTTCTTGTGTAGTTAGTATCTCTAGCTCTTCTGAAACGAATCATTTTATCATATACTATTTACAATGCTAGCTATTATGAAACACTTTTCTTTGCAGCTTGGCATTGATAGTAATTTAGAAGTAAATTAAGTTGCAACAAAACCTGGCCTTAAAATAGTTAGCTGGATACCGGGGCCAGCAAAGCTGTCACGAAAAGATCGTTCTGAGGAGCCCATCAGTGACATTAGGAGAGGAAAGCTAGTTTCCATTGACTTTATGTTACCACTGCTCTGCCTGACACTGAGAGAACAGACATAGCATTTCAATATATATATGAGCGAGGAAAGATGCATCATATCTTCCTAACCCCTGTGGGACTTAGTGAATGCTACGAACAGTGGGGCTAACAGAAGGTAACGCTAATAGCGCGTGAAAGATTGAGAATTTGGGTCACCCGTGAAGCGTGTCCGGATGACTGAGGTGGTTAAGGTAACCATTCCAGAGAAATGAAGCAGCCAGGTTCGAGTCCCAGTCTGGCATAATTTTTCGACCGTCACCACTGATTTATTTCGACGCCCGTAAGGCGACTGAAGTACTGTTTCTCGTAATATTATGACCATTGTTCATCGTGAGACTGAATGTCACCCGGTGGCGTGAGAGCAAGTAGCACAGGAAGGAAAGAAAGAGCATGTAAGTGGCACAGAGGCGAATAGCGAATCGCTCTAGTCGCGATACAGGCCGTAAATGGAGAAATCCACTGATATAAACGACTCTGGCAAAGGGCAGGTTGTTATGACCTACGCCTGGGAACTAGCATTTGGAAAACAGCGAAGCTGGTCGACTGTTGGTGTGGAACTGTCGTGGAAAGATTGGGGAGGCTGAAGGCTTGCCTGCTCTCTAAATTAGGACAGGAGGTGATCTGTGCCAGATGTGGCGATAGAGTAGTCGCTGGTGAACGTTCAACGCACATTGTTGAACATAGGACTTCACAGCAGACGTCTCCAACTCGTTCACTTGTTGACTCAACGACATCTTCAATTATGATTGCAGTTGGCACGATATAATCGAGATTTGACTGAAGATCAATGGAAAAATGTTGTGGCATTTACTTGGGCTTCCAAGAGATCTGAGGTAGTAATCGAAGGCGCCATGACAGCTGCAGACTACGTGATTATTATTGTAAACCAGCTGCATCCCTTTGTGCTTTATGCCCTCCCCGACGGTGATGGCGTCTTCCAGCAGAATAACTGTCCACGAGACAAGGCCAGAACCATGCTGCAGTGGTTTAAGGAGAATGATATTGAACTTACGTTGATGTATTGTCTGCCAAATTATATTGATCAGATACATTTGGGTCCTATTGAGTGCGGGGTCCGCGCTCTCAAAGCATCGGCCCGAAATTTCAGGGAATTTCGTGACCTGTGCGTCGACATTTAGTGCGTTGTATCTCTGGAAACCTACCAAGGACTGGCCCAATTTACGTCAAGCAGAATCGCTGCTGCATTGCGTTCCAAACATGGATGAACATTCTATAAAAAAAAAGATGGTCTAAACGGTTTGGTTCATCAGTGGATCTTGTCGCCTCTTGTCCCTTCAGCTGTTTTTCATTTGTTTTTATTGTAGGATTTCTATTTATTGACTGATTCCCTGTAAGCTCCTGATAAACTGACTCATGTGCAGCCACGTGTAGTTCGCTCACGGTATGCCATTCTTGCAGTGTACACAGCACATGGTTTCAGTTGGATCTCTAGCTACAACGCAGCTACAAAAAGACGGAAAAGTTACTTCAGTTACCGATAACTAGCACTATCAGTGGCTGGTAAAGGAGTTCAGTAGAAATCTTTGATCATTTGCTCAATAACGTGAGTTCCTCGAAAAGAACGTCGCCTTCCCTCCAGGGATTCCCATTTGAGTTTCCGAAGCATCTCCGTAACACTTACGTCCTGTTCGAACCTACCAGTAACAAATCTAGCAGCCTGGCTCTGAATTGGTTCGATTTCTTCCTTTAATCCGCCCTGGTGCGGATCCCAAACACTTGAGCAGCACTCAAGAATAGCTCGCACTGGCGTCCTATATGCAATCTCCTTTACGGATGAACCATACTTTACTAAAATTCTCCCAATCCCAATAAACCCAACTCGACCATTTGCCTTCTCTGCCACAGTCCTCACATGCTCGTTCCATTTCATATCGCTTTGCGGCATTACTACCAGATATGTAAGCGAAGTTACTGCGTCAAGCAGGACACTGCTAATGCTGCATACGAACATTACAGGTTTGTTTTTCCTACTCATCTGCATTAACTTACCTTTTTCTACATTTACATTCATCACACCATCTAGAAATTTTGTCTAAGTCATCTTGTATTGTCTTACAGTCACTCATCTTCGACACCCTCCAACATACCACAGCATCATCAGCAGACAACCGTAGATTTCTGCCCACCCTGTCCACCAAATCATATACAGGATGGTCCATTGATAGTGACCGGGACAAATATCTCACGAAATAAGCATCAAACGAAAAAACTACAAAGAACGAAACTCGTCTAGCTTGAAGGGGGAAACCAGATGGCGCTATGGTTAGCCCGCTAGATGAACCTACGTTCCGTATTTTAATTTAAAAAACCTACGTGTTACCAACTGTTCGTCTAAAATTGTGAGCCATATGTTTGTGATCATTACAGCACCATTTATCATGAAGCGAAAAAAGTGGTCCAACCAAAACATTCATATTTCTTTACGTACTACACTAATACGTAATTAAAAATGGGGGTTCCTATTTTAAAAAACACAGTTGATATCCGTTTGACCTATGGTTGGTTGGTTGGTTGTTTGGGGAAGGAGACCAGACAGCGTGGTCATCGGTCTCATCGGATTAGGGAAGGATGGGGAAGGAAGTCGGCCGTGCCCTTTCAGAGGAACCATCCCGGCATTTGCCTGGAGTGATTTAGGGAAATCACGGAAAACCTAAATCAGGATGGCCGGACGCGGGATTGAACCGTCGTCCTCCCGTTGACCTATGGCAGCGCCATATAGCGGGCCAGCCATAGCGCCATCTGGTTTCCCCTTTCAAGCTAGACAAGTTTCGTTCTTTATAGTTTTTTCGTTTGACGCTTATTTCGTGAGATATTTGAACCGGTCACGATCAATGGACCACCCTGTATATTTACATATATATATATATTTGGAGAATAATAGCGGCCCTCTCACGCCTCCCTGGGGCACTCTTGACGATACCCGTGTCTCTGATGAACACTCATCGTCGAGGACAACCTACTGGGTTCTATAACTTGAAATCTTCGGGCGACTCACATATCTGAGAACGTATTCCGTATGCTCGTACCTGTTTTTACAGCCCGCAATGGAGCACCGCCGCGCGGGGTAGCTGTGCGCTCTTAGGCGCCTTGCCGCGGCGTGCGTAGGTCCCCCAGTCGGAGGTTCGAGTCCTCCCTCGGGCATGGGTGTGTGTGTTGCCTTAGCGTAGTTAGGTTAAGTAGTGCGTCAGCCTAGAGACCGATGACTTCAGCAGTTTGGTCCCATGGTCCTTACCACAAATTTCCAATTTGGAGCACCGTGGCATACTGATGATGCTTTCCGGAAATGTGCCTCCATAGCTCGCAGTATATCAAGTGAATAAGGGGCAAGCTGGTTTCACACCGGTGATGCTTTCTAAAACCATTATGATTCGTGAACATAAGCTTTTCGATCTGCAGGAAATCTGCAGAATATGTTCCAGAATTCTGCAGCAAATCCGATATTAAGGATATCGGTATTTAATTTTGCGAGTCCGTCCTTTTACCCTTTGTATGCACAGGAGTCACCTGCACTTTTTTTTCCAGTCGCTTGGAACTTAGCGCTGAGCGAGAGAAAATTTTATGTCTACTCAGAAATCATTTTCTCTGAAAAATTCAGTCTGTTCTTTAGACAGATAACCATTAAACACTACCACCAATATGTTAATTCTCATTCATTTCAAGCGACTGTGCCATTCATGATCATGATGATCATCATCATCATCATTATCATTTAAGACTGATTATGCCTTTCAGCGTTCAGTCTGGAGCATAGTCCCCCTTATAAAATTCCTCCATGATCCCCTATTCAGTGCTAACATTGGTGCCTCTTCTGATGTTAAACCTATTACTTCAAAATCATTCTTAACCGAATCCATGTACCTTCTCCTTGGTCTGCCCCGACTCCTCCTACCCTCTACTGCTGAACCCATGAGTCTCTTGGGTAACCTTGCTTCTCCCATGCGTGTAACATGACCCCACCATCTAAGCCTGTTCGCCCTGACTGCTACATCTATAGAGTTCATTCCCAGTTTTTCTTTGATTTCCTCATTGTGGACACCCTCTTGCCATTGTTCCCATCTACTAGTAACTGCAATCATCCTAGCTACTTTCATATCCGTAACCTCAACCTTATTGATAAGGTAACCTGAATCCACCCAGCTTTCGCTCCCATACAACAAAGTTGGTCGAAAGATTGAACGGTACACAGACAACTTAGTCTTGGTACCGACTTCCTTCTTGCAGAAGAAAGTAGATCGTAGCTGAGCGCTCACTGCATTAGCTTTGCTACACTTCGCTTCCAGAAGTCATCCGCATATGCGAGACTGCTTATTTTGTGTTCACATATCCTAAGCTCACCCAGCCAGTCTATTGTTTTCAACATATGATCCATAAATAATATCTACAACAGTGGAGACACGTTGAAGCCTTGTCTTACCCCTGAAACAACTCTGAACCATGAACTCAATTTACCGTCAACTCTAACTGTTGCCTGACTATCTATGTAAAGACCTTTAATTGCTTGCAAAAGTTTGCCTCGTATTCCATAATCTCGTAGAACAGATAGTGTGGCCGAGCGGTTCTAGGCGCTACAGTCTGGAACCACGCGACCGCTACGGTCGCAGGTACGAATCCTAGCTCGGGCATGGATGTGTGTGCTGTCCTTAGGTTAGTTGGGTTTAAGTGGTTCTAAGTTATAGGGGACTGATGACCTCAGAAGTTAAGTCCCACAGTGCTCAGAGCCATTTGAACCATTTTTGAACAGACAATAACTTCCTCCTAGGAACCCAGTCATATGCCTTTTCTAGATCTATAAAGCATAGATACAATTCCCTGTTCCACTCGTAACACTTCTCCATTATTTGCCGTAAGCTAAAGATCTGGTCCTGACAACCTCTAAGAGGCCTAAACCCACACTGATTTTCATCCAATTTGTCCTCAACTAATACTCGCACTTTCCTTTCAACAATACCTGAGAAATAATGTGTAAATGGCCAGCATGCAGCCATATGTGCAAATAAATAATTCCACATCTTTGGATATAAATCGTACATATGTCGAGTAGATCACGTAATTAAGGAAGAGTGTCGGTTGCAGATGCCGCTGACGGAGAAGTCGCCCAGCTTCCTGAGCGTGCTGGAGGTGGACGACCCCAAGCTGTGCGTGCTGCTACACCTCATGACGGCCATGGAGCCCATCGAGCCGGTGCTGGAGTCTCCGCTGGCGCGGCCGCTGGCGCAGCAGAAGACGGCCGCCTCGGACCTGCTGTGCGAGGTGGGCAGCGCCAAGACCGCCAGCGAGGGCATGCTGCTCTCCAACATGGAGAAGAATGGTGAGCTGCGCATTCTGTGCCACCTTATACACTGGTACTACGAGTATTTAAACATAGCGAACAAAAAGTGATTCATCCTCAGCATACACTACACCACCCCTAGACTTGACAATCGCCTCCATTCCGCGAGGAAGGGATTTTACAAATTTCTTCACATATGACGCATCCATCTCAAACCACGCACTGGTGATGAGATACCTTATAGAGGTACCAAATTGCTGATTTCTACGTTTGACCCATCATCCTCAACTGTCCCAGACTTTTTCTGTGGGATTTGGATTCAGTGGACCAGTTGAGGTGTGATACGATGCCTGAGTGTTTGTCAAAACAGGAACGTACACTGTCCAGTTACATTAAGGAGCCATGCCGACTCCAGTGCTTTGGCCAGCTGCGCTATGGTTCTCGGTTGAGGATTAATGGCACGAACAGCCCAATCGAGGTGGCCCCACAGATACTCGACTGAGTTTAAATCCGGTGAGTTTGATGGCCAAGGGACTACGGTAAACTCATCCTGGTACTCTTTGAACCACACAAGTACACTGAGAGCTGTGTAGCACTTTGCATTGTCCTGCTGGTAGGTGTCATCTTGCCGAGGAAAAATAAACTGCATATAGTGGTTGGCATACTCCGCAAGGATAGATGCATACTTGTGTTGATCCATTTTGGCTTTCAGAATGACGAGATCTCCCAGGAAATGCCACGAAAACATTCCCCAGATCATAAGGCTTCCTGCTTCGGCCTGAAACCTTTCAGCGATTGTTGCAGGCTGTTTGCTTTCGCACATTTCACGCCGTACCTGCCAATGGCCATCTGTCCAGCAGAGCAAGAAACGCGTCGAAGGCCACCTGTCGCCACTTAATGAACGTCGATCTACGGTATTGGCGTGCAAATTCCAGTCTTCGTTGCCAATGAACAGCAGTCACTACGTGTGCATGAACCAGGTACTTGCTTTAGAAACACATACGCAGCAACGTTCGCTTAACTGTCGTTGAGGATACAATGTTGGTAGACCCTTGGTTCATGTGGGCAGTCAGTTCCTCAACAGTTGCACGTCTACTCGCACGTACACATCTCCGCAGCTGTCGGTCACCTCTGTCATCTATGGCCCGTGGTCTACTACAATTGCTTCGGCGACGGTTTTGTGTAGTGCCATTCCGCATTACACTGTATACTTTAACCACGGCAGAACTATTTACAAACTTAGCCACCTCGGAAATGCTTACACCTTTATTCCAAAAGCCAATGATCGTGCCTTTTTCGACGTTAGGTAATCGCTCCATTTCTGCATTACGACGACTGCACCATTTTCGTGTCCCCCTACACGCTGATTATGTTCTCCACTGCTAGTGCTACCACGTGCCGTTTGTGAGTGGTTATCAAAATGGTTCAAATGGCTCTGAGCACTATGGGACTCAACTGCTGTGGTCATCAGTCCCCTAGAACTTAGAACTACTTAAACCTAACTAACCTAAGGACATCACACACATCCATGCCCAAGGCAGGATTCGAACCTGCGACCGTAGCAGTCGCACGGTTCCGGACTGCGCGCCTAGAACCGCGAGACCACCGCGGCAGGCGTGAGTGGTTATCGCGCGTTGACGTAAAACATAGGAGGTGGTCACATTAATGTGACTGGACCGTGTAAGTACGCGGCCCTTTTTACATTCGATTTGTCATCTTCGTAGACGTAGTGCCCACAGCATACTCATCATGCATGCGTGGACGGAAGGACAACACCCAGGAAGAGAGAATGTTGAAGTAAACTTCCTCTTTCATTTTCACGGTAACCTGAATGAGTGGGCACAAAGTCGTACGAGAAACATCCCCGAATCACCGCAAAACCGCCTGAACTACACACTCCACACCCTGTGGGTTAACACGTCGTTGGGTTGTCGTTGCAGTCTATTACTTGCATCATTTGAACAGACATCAATTTCGACTCGTTGGACCACACTACACGCCTCCGATCAGCTACTGTCGAACTTCTGTGTCGTTCGGCCCACTGAAAGTGTGCAGCTATATTATGTGTCATCCTGAGAAATGTCATATTCCAAGGTAAATATCTCCCATTTGATTTCCCGAAGCATCAAAAACGGCTGTAAGCACTTTGGGACTTAACATCTGAGGTCATCAGTCCCCTAGACTTTTTATTATTATTATTTTGAGCTTTTCCTCATTACAGAGGCTTATCTCCAACATAATAATTTACCTGGAAATGACAATACAAACAATAAACGTTCTTAAACCATACTCTCAAAATATTTCTCCAGGTGTTTCGATCTTGCGTGTCCTCTTCCTCTGCCCCCATTCTCCTCATTGTGTGCTGTACATTTTGGAGCCAGGTAGTCACAGGTCGTCCTCTTCTTCTTCTCCCCTCCGGTTCCCACTCCAGTATCAATTTTGGTATTCTGGCTTCCTCCATTCGTCGTACATGCCCGTACCACTGTAATTTCTTCCTATCCATTACGCCATATATTCTTTCTTTTATTTCCATTCTCCTTATTACTTCGGTGTTCCTTATCTTTTCTTTCCTGGAGATTCTTGCCGATCTTCTCCAAAAGTCCATCTCTAGAGCTTGTAATTTTTTAATGTGCTTCATGTTAATTGTCCAGGTCTCCGTTCCATACAGAACCACACTCTCTAATATGGATTTGTATATTAATTTTTTAGCTCTGCTCATTACATTCCTGCTCCATAAGACTGAGTTAAGCATCCCAATGACCCTCCGTCCGCTACTAATTCTTTTATTGATTTCAGACTCTGATTTTCCCTCGATTTCTAAAATGGATCCCAAATAACAGAAAGTGTTTATCTTTTTGATTTTCTTTCCTTCAATGTATAGCTCATCTGAATCATTAGTTAAGTATTCTGTTTTTTGGTAATTAATCTTCAAACCCCAAGTTTTGTATGCTACTGCTAGTTGATTGCACATATAGTTAGCATCCTCCCCATCTTGTGCTACGACTACTTGATCATCAGCAAATAATAAATGATGTAGGTAAACTCCATCTCTTATTTCTAATCCCATACTATTACATTTACGAGACCATGTTCTAAGGCTAATATCTATATAGATTTTAAATAATGATGGTGACATGGGACAGCCCTGTAAAAGGCCTTTGCTTGTTCTAAATTTCTGTGAAAGTTTATTACCAACTTTCACTTGGCAAATGTTATATTTATACATCTGTTGTATTATTTTAATCAAGGAAGGGTTTATGTTTGCCATATGTAGTGCTCTCCAAAGTAATTTTCTTGGAACAGTATCATACGCTTTTTCTAGATCTATGAAAATTAATCCTATACTTTTTGATTTTTCCCTATGTTTCTCCAAAATCTGTCGTAATGTGAAAATATGGTCTACACATGATCTCCCAGCCGTGAATCCACATTGTTATTCTTGGGTTCTAAAATTTTTTTCCAGTTTGTTTTTAATTACTTTCGCAAAAATTCTCATTAATGTGTTTGTAACACAAATTCCTCGATAGTTTGAACAAATTTTGCGATCCCCTTTCTTAAATACTGTATTAATGTAACCTAACTTCATTTCGTTGGGTATTGAATCTCCATGTATCATTTTGTTGAAGAGCTGTGTTATCAGTTTCACAATTTTGTCACCACCATATTTCAGACACTCCAGATTGATATTGCCTGGTCCCGGTGATTTACCATTCTTTCCTGTTCTCAACGCCTGAAGCACTTCACTTTCTAAAATATGGATCTCATCATCTTCATGTCCTTTATCTTCCCCTGTTCCTTCTTCTAGATATTCTTCTCTGTCCTCATTTAATAATTTTTGGAAATACTCTTCCCATTCCTTTTGTGTTATCAGTTGGAGATTAGTTTTGCTTTTTGTATCCTGTCGAAGCCCTTTCAATACTGACCATGCTTCTTTTGCTCTCCCAAATCCTAATTTGCTATTCACCTTGGCACATGTTCTTTCCCATGCTTCATTTTTTGCCATCCTTATTTTTTTCATCACTTCTTTCTTCTTTTCCTTGTATATTGACCTTGTTTCTTCTGATTTATCATTCAACCACTGAAGGAATGCATTTCGTTTTTCTCTAATGAGGACCTCTAGTTCCTCTGACCACCACTCTGCTGCACGGTTGTGGTTGCTATCTTTTTTACCCAACACCTCTGTTGCTATGATTTTCACATTAGCTTTTATATAGTCATATATTTCCTCTGTACTTCCTTCAAATGATTCAACCAGTTTCCTTTCCATCCTGGCCGCAAAGAGTGTTCTGATACTTTCGTCTTGTAGGCTGTCAATATTAAAAGGTAAGTTTTCATCTTTCTCAGTCTGGTTCGTTTTATTTATGTTACTTGTATCACTCCTTGCATTCTTCCATGGCCAGAAAGACTTCATTTTAACTAGATAGTGGTCTGATCCACACTGGGCTCCTCTATAAGATCTGACGTCTACTGCCTTGAAACTACTTGTTTGCCTAATGATAATATAATCTATTATAGAACGAAGTTCTTTGGTGTTCTGTTGCCAAGTATATTTATGAATGTCCTTATGTTTGAAAAATGTGTTGGTAATTTTTAGATCAAATTGTTCACAAATTGCAATCAATAGTTCTCCATTGTCATTATATTCGTCCTCTCCATGTTTTCCTACTATTCTACAAGATTCTCTAATTCCTACCCTTCCATTCAGATCTCCCATGATAATCAGTTCCTTTCTTCTTGGGATTTTTTCAATAGTCTCCCTGAGGGTGTCCCAAAATGTATCTTTCTCCTTATCTTTTGTGTCGTTCGTGGGTGCATATACGCCAATAATCACAACTTCCCTTGCAAATAATGTCGTTTCAACAGTTATTATACGTTGATTGATGAATGTCCAATTTGTGATTCTTTCTTTCCATGATTTTTTTATCATAATGGAGACTCCTGCTTTGGCTCTTACTGCTTTTGATACCCCACTCCAGATATGTACATAATTATCCAGTTCTTCTTCTCCTTGGCCTTTCTTCTTTGTTTCAGAGAGTACGACAACATCCATGTTGAACATGTCAAGTTCTGCGGGGAGTAAATTTATTTTGGTGGAAATACCTTGCACATTCCAGCATCCAAACATAATTTTCCGTTTCTCATTGTCAGTTCGTCGTCCAAAGTTCCAATTTTTCCGAGGCATATTATTAGGTTTTTTAGCATTTTTATGTTTTTATGTGAGTGACGAGCTGGCCCACTGCACAACCCCCAACCTGGAGGACCAGGTAATTTTTACTCAAGGTTTTCTTCCTTTAGCCTTTGATAAGCCAATATCATACTACAAGGCAGCAGTTGCTAGTTTTGGTCCACCCCGGGTATTTTATTTCCCCGGTACCCACCATATCTGGTGAGCATTCCCCTATCCGCCACCTGGGGAGGCGCCCGATGGGAGACCAGCAAACTCCACACGGGGTCCCCTAGGCTTAGAACTACTTAAACCTAAGGACATCACACACATCCATGCCCGAGGCAGGATTCGAACCTGCCACCGCAGCAGCAGCGCGGTTCCGGACTGAAGCGCCTAGAACCGCTCTCGGTCACAGCGGCCGGCTCGAAGCATCTTCGTGGCACTTATGCGTTGTTCTAACCTGTCGATAACAAATCTAACAGCGCGTCTCTGAATTGCGTCGATGTCTTCCTTCAATCCGACCTGGTGCTGATCCCAAACAGTCGAGCATTACTCAAGAATGGGTCGTACTAGTGTCCTACTTGCGGTCTCCTTTCCAGGTGAACCACACTTTTTTTCCAATAAGCCTATATTCGTGGTGTTTGATGATGAGATGTCAGGCGACAGAGATGCCATAAAACGCTAATACTCATCGTTATTCGTGGGATGCTTTTCATTCCTCACCACACGTGGCCTGTGGAAATTGGCAGCCAGTGGCGCGTATTCAGTGGATGCGAGGAAAACATTGCTTAACCAGCAAAAACTGGAAACCAATGGAAACATTAAACCTTAAAATCATTTCTTATTTTGGCCGATAAATGCAACTTTATGCCATATATTTGCATTAGGACTGTTGATTTCTCATGACTCTGAGCAACCGTTGGAACTTCGCGCTCACTGCACGATACAATTCAAGTGGGGACTGATGTTTTCTGAACGATCTGTACTGGCGACCGCTGAAGCTCCGGGATGCGTGGCTAACCCGCTACCCGCGGCCACCGGGGCCCGCACTTGGGTGATTGCAGGCCTTACGGTGAGTTACGAGATCTAACATTTGTATTTTCCTTTGCGGTGCCACGGAAAGCTCGCTCGTGGTTGAGGCAAATGACTAATTACGCATGTGGTAGGGCCTACATAGTTTTACGTCACCCCAAACTCATAGATTGCTTTAACAGTTTGAGATTAACATCGCATGGATGTACTGCAATTGGCGGGAAGGCAGCTATCATAGGTCGATGCGTATCGTAGTGCTAAGCAGAGAAAGCGTGCAAAACAAAGCAGCGTTGTGATTGTGCAGTCTGTGGAATTCTGCTGCACAACTTTGCCACCCACTTTTTCCAAGAAAAGTGAAACACGACACAATAGGGTAGACCTACATCACAATTATATAACAACTAAGGTGAAATCTTGCATATGGCATTTCGATACGCAACTTTACAACAGCAATGAGTGCCTGACAGGATATCCTAATACGCAAAAGCTATGTTGTTGGATGATGATATTTGTTGATAAATGACAAATCCATCGGAATAGTGTCGACTATTGTGACATGGCTAACGTTCATAAGGCCATTAAAAAGCAAAACTGCTCTTAGAAGTATTCCCTCTCCATAATCAATGAAAAAGCATTCTGGAGGACACGAATTAATTGCATTTTGGCTGGGCAGGAGAGAGTTCATAATTTAGAACGTGATAATCTCACACGGAAGAATAGGGATATAATGAAACGCTTAACTGATGAATTGTTACATGTCCTCAGTGAATTAGACGAAAAGCAGAAACATCAGTTAAAATATTCTTCTATTTTTATAGGAGTATCAAATCTGATAGAGAATGACTTCACTTCTTGTTTCAAATGCTATCATGAATAAAATAAGAAAGGATATTGGTGAATGCAGTCTTTCCTCAGTACTCTTGGATGACACAACTAATGTGAATAATTTTTTGCAGGTATCCTCAGTATTTCGCTACGTCACAGTCGATGGTCAAGTCCATGAAAGATTTTAAAAATTTATGAACAGCTCTGATGACAGAACAATCGAGTTACTATGTCATATGTGCTACAAGTGATACACGACTATGGGTCCAATGAAAAACTAATCACTCAGTGTAACGATGAAGCTGAAGTTATGACTGGTAATTTGTACCGATTGCAGTCTAGACCAAAAACATGTTTCCTCCTGCAATGTTCGTTTACTGTTTCGCTCATGGACTGCTTAAAGTGTCCGCCACAAGGTGGAGTTCTACGACTCGTTTGGTTCAAACCGTATACGAATATCGCAGTATACTGGTTTCAGTTTTCAAGAAGAAAATGTATCCATATTGGCAGGCAAACAATAGTCTCCAATGGGCTGCTAAGAGTACTGGGGCAACATGCGAACACCGTAGCACACATGTGTTCATTGCGTTGGTAAAATTTAGATGCATGCTCGTGTAAAGAGAGGCATCATATGGACATACCTTTACAACGTAAATTACAATGAAAATGATAGAAAATTCTAAATTGCCACAAGTTTAGAATGACCAACAGTTCGCAAATAAGTTCTACAGGGATATTTAAAAACGACAGAACTATCGTAACAACTTGTGCAATGACCCAGGAGCAAAAAAAAGAAGGTTCGGTTACTATGTTTGTAAATCTCACCACGAAAAATCTATGTATGATATGCATGGTGGCAAAAAACTTGAAAGATAACTACGAAAGGATGGGTAGAGTGCCTTGAAACGAAGTTGTAATGTAGTCGAATTAAACGATGCAGAATATTGCACCTGCTAAAGTGTAACAAACGCTGTTTATTACACAGTAAGTATGGATACATAATTATCACTTGACAGTTCACAAAACTTGTCCACACCGTTTTGTGGTAAAATTGAAGGCATGTCACGAGAAATATCCAGATAGTCCGTGGTCAAGTAAGTCCGTCAGCGTCAGTGTAATTGCAATCCAAAGAGTTGTCCGAGTGAGATCCAATAACGAGTGTGCCACATATGCACAGCATCAGTGAGGTAAATATAATAACACAGCACAATACGAAGTGAGTTCATACCAGCAAAGTGACCGGTTTTATTTCCTGCCTGACGTCAGGGGCCAGGGACATGCAATTGCTCAAAATGGTTCAAATGGCTCGAAGCACTATAGGACTTAACATATGAGGTTCTGAGGTCATCAGTCTCCTAGACTTAGAACTACTTAAACCTAACTAACCTAAGGACACCACACACATCCATGCCCGAGGCAGGATTCGAACCTGCGACCGTAGCAGCAGCGCGGCTCCGGACTGAAGCACCTAGAACCGCTCGGCCACAGCGTTCGGCTGTAATTCCTCGCGGGTCGTATTTATCGGCTGCAGGTGGAGTCTTCGGCAGCGTACATACCAAGTTATCGATCTCACTGTCTAAAGACACAGATCTAACACAGAGGGGATTGGTTTAGAGAATGAGACACTAAAAGCAGGACACAAGTTTTGCTATTTGGGTAGCAGGATAACAGATTATGACAGAAGTACAGAGAATATAAAATACAGATCAGTAGTACCAAGGGATGGCAAGGGATTGGACCTGATGTCGGTCTTGGGTGCTTTTGTCTCCGTACAGTCGCGGCAGAAATGTGTTCCTCATACACCACATACCAGTCAGCAGCTGTCTGACTCACGGCAGACCCGTGAGACTTTGTGGAAGTTGTTATTGTCCTGTGTGGCGATTTCCTAGTGTGGGAAACACTGCCGCTACCGTACTTAAAAATGTCTCTGAGCACTATGGGACTTAATGTGGTGTCACCGCCAGACACCACACTTGCTAGGTGGTAGCTTTAAATCGGCCGAGGTCCATTAGTACATGTCTGACCCGCGTGTCGCCACTGTCAGTGATAGCAGACCGAGCGCCACCAAACGGCAGGTCTCGAGAGACTTACTAGCACTCGCCCCAGTTGTACGGACGACTTAGCTAGCGATGCAACACTGACGAAGCCTCGTTTATTTGCAGAGAAGATAGTTAGAATAGCCGTCAGCTAAGTCAATGGCTACGACCTAGCAAGGCGCCATAGCAATTGATAGTTATCGTATGAAGCATGTCTCATCAAGAACGATGTATACAAATGATGGATTAAAGTTAAGTATTCCAGCAGCTACGTACTTTTCTTTATAGCATTCATTACGTATCCTCCCCCCTGCGGGTTCGGGGGTAAGAATAGGCCCGCGGTATTCCTGCCTGTCGTAAGAGGCGACTAAAAGGAGTCTCAAATGTTTTGGCCTTAATGTGATGGTCCCCCTTGGGGTTTGACCTCCATTTTTCAAAATTCTACAGAAGTACGAGCCTTTTGGGGAAGGACACCTTACATGGTGTACCACTGGTCCTAAGTGCACTAAGACCTTGGCACTCAGCATTGCACCGGCGTTGTCACCATACCCATTATTCCTCAAATTGGGCCTAAACGCCTGATGGGTTGTCCAAGTTACGCCCATAGTGCATCTCCATCTGCACCAGCGATCATGATGGACTTTCCATGGCACCAGAAATCCAGCACGGTAGCCAGCCCGTTGTGGTGGGGTCGTCATGTACCCTCTAGGTTGTAGCCCCCTGACAACACAGGGATCGTACTGCCGATACCTGAGCTGCACCCTCCCCACGTTGGCCAAGGAGTAGATGCCCGTCTCCTTGGGGCATCAGGACTCCCGGCAATGGTCATCCTGCCAGGTGGCCCTTGCTGCGGCTGGGTGGCGCCCGTGGGGAGAGCCCCTGGTCGGAGTGGGTGGTATCGGGGCGGACGTTTCGCACATGAAACGTCAACACGTATCAGGTCGCTCTGCGGCCGAGTCTTCCAAAAGAAAAGGTACCGTTTCTAGTTCTGGTTCTCCTGCCCTTTCCCCCTTGGCCACTCCATGGGAGGAGGGACAGGCCCGCCGGCTTGGGGCGAAGTACTTCCCCCGCTATTTGGTCTGTTCTCGAACAGATGGGGGGACGTTCGCCACCTCCAAGCCCATGTTCTTTGTTCAGCACATTGAGGACGTCTTCGGGGAAATCGAGGCTCTCAGCAAGATGCGATCAGGGTCCGTTCTTATCAAGACCACCTCTGCCACACAATCAGCGGCACTCCAGGCGTGCGACCGCCTAGGGGACATCCCAGTCTCCATTGTCCCACATCTGGCACTAAATAGGACGCAGGGGGTTATTTTTCATCGTGACCTCCTGCTACAATCTGATGAGGAGCTCAGGGCCAACCTGGAGCGCCGCGGCGTGCATTTCGTCCGGCGAGTCCAGCGCGGCCCCAAAGACCATCGCATCGACACCGGGGCCTTTATCCTCGCCTTCGAGGGGGACGTTCTCCCGGAGAAGGTAAAGGTGATGTGCTACCGGTGCGACGTGCGACCTTACGTCCCGCCTCCTATGCGCTGTTTTAGGTGTTTGCGCTTTGGGCACATGTCGTCCCGGTGTGAGGCTGAGCCCCTTTGTGGCGACTGTGGACGTCCTCTTCGTGAGGAACATACTTGCACCCCACCACCTCGGTGCCCTAATTGTCCTGGCGTCCACTCGCCTAGGTCCCCAGACTGCCCCGCCTATCAGAAGGAGAAAAAGATACAAGAAATCAAAACTTTGGATCGGCTCTCTTATTCTGAGGCCAGGAAGAAGTATGACCGCCTTCATCCCGTGTCACTGGCCACTTCGTTTGCCTCAGTTGTGTCCACTCCTTCCGCTGTATCCTCACCTCTATCCTGTCCCCCCTCCGCCTCCTCTGCCCATCAGGGGGCTCTGCCTCCGCCTCCCAAATCCCTCCCTTCCAACTCCTCCTCCCCCGCGGCCCCCACCCCCCCTGCCCCAGGGGCCACCCTTCCTCCTCCTCCTCCCCCCACGCCACCTGAGAAGCGATCCTCTTCTCAGGCGTCCATCGGGGAAACAATCCGGACCCCAGCTTCCGAGGTCCGGCGTTCCAAAACGGACCCCGCGCGTGAGGACCTTCTTCGGGTCCAGCCCACCATCCCTGTGCCTCCTCGGCCTTCCAAGAAGGCCTCCAAGAAGAAGTCTCTATCCCCCTCTCCACCCCGGCGCGTTTCATCTGACGCTTCATCCGTGAGTCGCTGCTCCCGGCCGTCCTCAGTTTCGCTGGGACGCTCTGCTGCCAGGCGTTCCGCCGGCCTTTTGTCGGCAAATGATGTGGCCCCTCCTACACAATCAGGGACAGCGGCCGCAGCTGGCGACGAGTCGATGGAACCGGATCCGCCTGCCGTCAGTTGTAGCGTTGTTGCCTCGCAACCTGGCCCTCCGCGGCCATCGAGGTGACCAGCTCTTCCCCGTCTCGTTCCCCCAACTTTTTGACTAGCAATGGCGTTGTTTCATTGGAACATAAGAGGTATTCGATCTAATCGGGAGGAATTACAACTGCTCCTCCGCCTGCACTGTCCGCTCGTCCTTGGTCTCCAGGAAACCAAGTTGCGCCCGACTGACCGTATTGCCTTTTCCCACTATACCTCGGAGCGGTATGACCTCGCCCCTGTGGACGGTATCCCAGCTCATGGTGGGGTCATGTTGCTTGTTCGGGACGATGTCTATTACCATCCCATCCCATTGACCACCCCACTCCAAGCAATAGCTATCCGCATTACTCTTTCTGCTTTTACTTTTTCAGTTTGTACCGTCTACACTCCACCGTCATCTGCTGTTAGTCGGGCTGACATGATGCACCTGATCGATCAGCTTCCCCCGCCGTTCTTATTGTTTGGCGACTTCAATGCCCATCATCCCCTTTGGGGCTCTCCTGCATCCTGTCAAAGAGGCTCACTCTTGGCGGATGTCTTCAACCATCTCAATCTTGTCTGCCTCAATACCGGCGCCCCGACTTTCCTCTCGGACTCTACTCATACCTACTCCCACTTGGACCTCTCGATCTGTTCTACCACTCTTGCCCGTCGGTTCGAGTGGTATGTCCTTTCTGACACCTATTCGAGCGACCACTTCCCCTGTGTCGTTCGTCTCCTGCACCACACCCCATCCCCACGTCCTTCGCGCTGGAACATACTGAAAGCTGACTGGGGACTTTACTCCTCCCTGGCGACCTTTCCGGACCACGATTTTTCCAGTTGTGACAGTCAGGTCGAATACCTCACGGCTGTTATTATCCATGCTGCCGAACGTTCCATACCTCGTATTACTTCTTCTTCACGTCGCGTTTCCGTCCCCTGGTGGAACGAGGCTTGTAGGGACGCTATCCGTGCTCGACGACGTGCTTTACGCACCTTTCGCCGCCATCCTACGTTGGCGAATTGTATTGAATACAAACGACTCCGAGCGCAATGCCGTAGAGTCATCAAAGACAGCAAAAAAGCTTGCTGGGCCTCTTTCACGAGCTCCTTTAACAGTTTTACTCCCTCTTCCGTTGTTTGGGGTAGCCTGCGCTGGCTGTCGGGCATTAAGGCCCACTCCTCAGTACCTGGCCTGACCTCAGGTAATGAGGTCCTTGTTGATCCTGTGGCTGTCTCCAACGCCTTTGGCCGCTTTTTCGCGGAGGTTTCAAGCTCCGCCCATTACCATCCTGCCTTCCTTCCCAGGAAAGAGGCAGACGAGGCTCGGCGACCTTCCTTCCACTCGCTGAATCTGGAAACTTACAATGCCCCCTTTACTATGCGGGAACTCGAACGTGCGCTTGCACTGTCCCGGTCCTCTGCTCCGGGGCCAGATGCCATTCACGTTCAGATGCTGGCACACCTTTCTCCGGCGGGCAAAAGCTTCCTTCTTCGTACCTACAATCGCGTCTGGACCGAAGGTCAGGTCCCCATGCGTTGGCGTGACGCCGTGGTTGTTCCTATACCCAAACCCGGGAAGGATAGACACCTTCCTTCTAGTTACCGCCCCATTTCTCTTACAAGCTGTGTCTGTAAGGTGATGGAGCGCATGGTTAATGCTCGGTTAGTTTGGATTCTTGAATCTCGACGACTACTTACTAATGTCCAATGCGGCATTCGTCGCCGCCGCTCCGCTGTTGACCACCTTGTGACCTTGTCGACATTCATCATGAACAACTTTTTGCGAAGGCGCCAAACGGTAGCCGTGTTCTTCGACTTGGAGAAGGCTTATGATACCTGTTGGAGAGGAGGTATCCTCCACACTATGCACAAGTGGGGCCTACGCGGTCGTCTGCCCCTTTTTATTGATTCCTTTTTAACGGATCGAAAGTTTAGGGTACGTGTGGGTTCCGTATTGTCCGACGTCTTCCTCCAGGAGAACGGAGTGCCTCAGGGCTCCGTCTTGAGCGTAGCCCTTTTTGCCATCGCGATCAATCCAATTATGGATTGCATTCCACCTAATGTCTCAGGCTCTCTCTTTGTCGATGACTTCGCGATCTACTGCAGTGCCCAGAGAACATGCCTCCTGGAGCGCTGCCTCCAGCGTTGTCTAGACAGCCTCTACTCATGGAGCGTGGCAAATGGCTTCCGGTTCTCTGAAGAGAAGACGGTTTGTATCAACTTTTGGCGATATAAAGCGTTCCTTCCGCCATCCTTACATCTCGGTCCCGTTGTTCTCCCATTCGTGGACACAACTAAGTTTCTAGGGCTCACGTTGGACCGGAAACTGTGTTGGTCTCCACATGTCTCTTATTTGGCGGCCCGTTGTACACGTTCCCTTAATGTCCTCAGAGTTCTTAGCGGTTCATCTTGGGGAGCGGATCGCACTGTCCTGCTTCGCTTGTATCGGTCCATAGTCCGATCGAAGCTGGATTATGGGAGCTTCGTCTACTCGTCCGCTCGGCCATCCCTCTTACGCCGGCTCAACTCCATCCACCATCGGGGGATACGTCTTGCGACCGGAGCCTTCTACACTAGTCCTGTCGAGAGTCTTTACGCTGAAGCTGCCGAGTTACCATTCACCTACCGGCGCGACATACTGCTGTGTCGGTATGCCTGCCGGCTGTTGTCTATGCCCGAACACCCCTCTTACAAGTCCTTCTTCGCCGATTCTCTCGACCGTCAGTACGGGTTGTATGTGTCTGCCCTGCTGCCCCCCGGAGTCCGCTTCCGTCGCCTGCTTCGACAATTGGATTTTGCCCTCCCTACCACCTTCAGAGAGGGTGAGAGCCCGACACCACCTTGGCTCCAGGCTCCGGTTCGTATTTATCTCGACCTCAGCTCACTCCCGAAGGAGGGTACTCCGGCTGCAGTGTATTGCTCACGGTTTGTCGAACTTCGTGCTCGACTTGCTGGTCACACCTTTATTTACACCGATGGCTCCAAAACTGACGATGGTGTCGGCTGTGCCTTTGTCGTCGGGACCGCCACCTTTAAATACCGGCTCCTTGACCAATGTTCCAGCTTTACGGCCGAGCTTTTTGCTCTCCATCAGGCCATTCAGTATGCCCGCCGCCACCGCCATTCATCGTATGTACTCTGCACTGACTCACTCAGTGCTCTTCAGAGCCTTGGGGCTCCCTATCCGGTCCATCCCTTGATTCAACGAATACAGCAGTCCCTCCATTCTTTCGCTGATAATGGCGGTTCTGTCAGCTTTCTGTGGGTTCCCGGACATGTAGGAGTGCCTGGGAATGAGGCTGCGGATGCTGCAGCCAAGGCTGCAGTCCTCCAGCCTCGGCCAGCCTCCCATTGTGTCCCGTCATCTGACGTTTGTGGGGATGTATGTAAGAGGCTTGTGTCCTTGTGGTGGGATGCTTGGTCATCCCTCCAAGGAAACAAGCTCCAGGCAGTAAAACCGCTCCCAACTGCTTGGACAACTTCCTCCCGACCATCTCGGCGCGAGGAGGTCCTTCTGACCAGGTTGCGGATTGGGCATTGCCGGTTTAGCCACCGCTACCTGCTCTCTGGTGACCCGGCCCCGCAGTGCCCTTGTGGTCAGGCATTAACGGTGCGCCATGTTTTATTGTCGTGTCCCCGTTTTAGTCAATTTCGTGTTGTCCTGTCCCTGCCATCTACCTTACCGGATGTTTTAGCTGATGACGCTCGAGCAGCTGCTCGTCTTCTGCGTTTTATAACTTTAACTGGCTTGACCAAAGACATTTAACCTTTTTACTTATTTCATCTGCATCTTTGTCAGGTCCTTTTGATGTCCCCCCATCCCCTTGAGTTTTAGCAGGTTCCTTGTGCTCTAACACCAGTGACTGGGCGCTAATGACCTCAGCAGTTGAGCGCCCTTAAACCCTACCAAAAAAAAATTACGTATCCTGTTTCAGACCTGACGCCATCCTGCGTGAGCTTATAGCGTGCATTTCGGCCTTCTCTAGCAATATAACACTTAACATCTGAGGTCATTAGTCCCCTAGAACTTAGAACTACTTAAACCTAGCTAACCTAAGGACATCACACACATCCATGCCCGAGGCAGGATTCGAACCTGCGGCCAGAGCGGTGCTACCGTGCTGAAGACCCACTTTAAACACTAACGAACCGGAAACCTGAATTAACCCATGCGCTTTGTACCGGTTATCATCGCACGTTCAATGTCGATAAACTCGCGACGTGCCGCCATGTTGACAACACATCTCTCTGTAACGGACTGCTCAGTCACCCTGTCTATTAGTCGTCCAAAATATTATTGCACCTGGAAGCGGGGCCGCTTCGGTATCATGAGTCAATGCGTAATCGGAGTTCCGGAGCGAAGCAAGGAAGCAAGGCGGTACAATTTCAGTAACACAATGAAAACTACGCTAACCTCGGTGGCTAGAGTCATGAAGTGAATGGTCCATTGCACAAGGGAGAGACGCCAAGTTCTTCATCTGCTGTATCTGTTCCACTGGAATCCGTTCCCAAATCACTGTCGTCGTCAAGTGCTGCATATTCATCTTGACTCAGACCAACATTGATTATTATATTCTCTACAGCTTCTTCTAGTAACCCATCTCTGCGCCAATATTCATTTAATTTCCTTTTACATGTTCGTAAGCTTTTAACCAATAATATTGAGCAATCTCAGACAAAGAATCTTCGTTTTTTATTTTGTAGTAGGTAAATTAATGGAAGAAACGTTTTTTTTCTGCACTTTTTGTTTCATTGTATACCACATTAGCTCTACTAGGTTTCAATCACAGTGAAATCACGAGAGCCAGAGAACAGTATATGCCTTATACTTTAAAACGGCATTTGCTTTAAAAATAGGCTTTGGCTTATTGTAATGCACAATTTGTAAAAGTAGATTCCTTGTTAAGCTCGGTTCAAAACCGATTTTGTTCTGAATGAGCCATTCAGTTGCGTCCTTTTGCGAGTTACTATAGTGGGAGCATTATTTGTCTGAACAACATGATATGATGCATTACAAAGAACAACAGTACTACCAGCTGGGATATTAGGAATCAGTTTCTCTTCTAACCATCTGCGATAATTACCCCCATTTACATCATTGTGATAATCATGGGATTTAGATTTCGAATCATAAATTAACTTTGCTCCCTCTGCGGAATCCATTGCTCCTCAGCTTGGACAACAATAGCTTTCTGGCCTGCACTGCTGTCAGCCATTTCACACGAAACTTCTTCATGCTGACACCACTTTGCCGTCGTATAATGCGTATGCAGCCACGTTTCATCCCTAAATGCCACTGATGTATTAGGTCCTTTTTCAGTATTTCTGGCTGCTGTCAAGCATTCCGTGAGCTTTGCAAAAATGTCGGAGCGTTCTTTTAGGACAGTTCTCCTTTTTTTACGTTTTTTGAAAATGACTCCTCTCTCTTTCAAAATTATCCGTAATGTTTTCTTCCCCCACTTCAACGGTTTTTTCACAAATTTCTTCTGCTTTCTTAAAGCCTTTAAAAATGGATTCTACTGTTCTTCCTGACTTCTTCTCACTGCCCGCTAGATTACCTTCTGTAGAGGTATCATTACCTTTTTTCTTCCTGGAAATATTGTTCAAGTTCGAATGTTTTCCACTCTCAGTGATATTCACGATTAGAGATACCACCGTGCTGCACTACGGACGATATTTCACGAAGACACACGAGCCACTTCACAACTGACTTGAAAGCATTGACAATGCGATGCGTTTTCGTTAGTCACGACCGTGCTAGTTTACTGTCACGTCACCACATCTTTCGGATAACGGCCGCGGGTCGCCAAGTCCAAAATATCGTGGTTGGGTAGTAAACTCGAGCCACACACCGCATCTGGGGACAACATTCGCGGTCATAATCGGCACATCTTTAAATGGGACAACTCGACCCGTGGCTTTTGGCCACAGCGTTTAAGTTCACGTCAAATATAAATTTAGGTTTCAGAGACTCTTGTCTGAACACATTTGTCAGGAAAGTAGCTTTGTACGGAATTTGGATACGTAGGATAAGCAGCACAAGTAAGAAGTACATAGAAGTTTTTGAAGTGTACTGTTACATAACAATGATGAAAACTAGATAATAGGTTACCCATAAAGAGATACTGAATCGAGTTAGGGAGAAAAGATCTTTATGTCATAACCTGGCTAAAAATATGGCCACGTCTTGAGACATCAGTGAAAGCCAGTTAGGTAATGCAGGGAAATGCGGGTGATAAAAACTGTAGAGGAAGGCTAATGCTCCAAAACAATAAGCAGGTTCAAATGGATGTCAGTTGGAGTAATTATACGGAGATGAGACTTGCACAGGATAGACTACGGTGGAGAGCTACATCAAACCATTCTTCGAACTGCTGACCACAGTACAACAAATGGGAATCCAGAAGAGCCTCTCAAATGAATTTTCCATTTCATAAGCACTGATCAAGTAAAACACAGTTGGCAACAAATGCGCCGCACGGAATTAGCCGAGCGGTCTAAGGCGCTGCAGTCACGGACTGTGCGGCTGGTCCCGGCGGAGGTTCGAGTCCTCCCTCGGGCATGGGTGTGTGTGTTTGTCCTTAGGGTAATTTAGCTTAAGTAGTGTGTAAGCTTAGGGACTGATGACCTTAGCAGTTAAGTCCCATAAGATTTCACACACATTTGAACAACAACAAATGCATCAGTTCCTTAAACGTTTTCGAACACCCTCATGACGTTACAAAAGGTAATAATTTGTCCTTTATTGTCCACGTACAGTCCGTGACGAACCACAGCCCTGTCAAAAAGAAAAAAAGAGTAGCCGTTCTTCAAGCAGAAACAATTGTGTTGCCCAGATGCGAAGAATGAATTGTTCTGAATAATTTCCTGAGTCACATCCACAAATTTTCAGACATCTGCACAGTTCGACCGATTCGTGTTTTTACAGGAGCTTCACAGTGAGGAAGACGTTACCCCATTACATGTGATAACATCTCACGGAGTAGTAAAGCTGGCAATCTTGCTGAAGAAAGAAAGACATCACATATTGAATGGTGTGACCACGGAACTTTTTTCTGCTGCAGCATATCGAGGCAGAAGGCAACAAGAAAAGGTCTCCAAAATCTCTTTGATACGCCGTTGCGCGTTTTTATGTTTTTATCAAGAGAGAGAGGCGGTCGGAGTAAATAACAGCACAAAAATCATAGTATGTGTTATTGAGCACATTGCATAGTATTCGATTATATGCCTCGAATAATTTTGCTTCGTTCTCCTGAGAATGACATCGCCTTTAACGCAGCGGTAGGATTCATAATATGCGAAACGCTGCCAAGTGCTGAAAAATAAACGATTCGGGAACTGGCATCCATTTAAACTACAACGAATGATTCATTCCTAATGAATAGAACCTCAGGGGCTGCAGGACCTCACCGATTGAAGGAGACATAGCGACACCGTATATCTATAGTGAAACAGTAGTTGGTTTGCGTGACTTACGACTTCCACGAGCCCACGTTTGCATGTTTCGTGTCACTGTTACGGCAGCTCGGTTAGCGTGCGAAGCTTCGAAGATCCGATATCGCGCATCCAGATAATACAAGCGTACTGTTCGACTACAATGATATATATATCGATATTGCACTGAAATGAGAAATGTCGTGTACCAGTCTTCTGAACACTCACAATTGTGGGTTTCCGTTCCGTGTTACGATTTATTTATTTATTTATTTATTTGATGTTGGCAACTGACAATTCCCAAATCATATACTGTACAGTCATTTCTCAGACATCAACAACATCACGATGAGTATTCAGGCTCAACCACATTCATTTTATGAGTGTGCGAATGTATAGAGTTGTGCAAACTTTAAACTTAGCTCATGTGTAATATCAGAAATAGACACGAATTCGACCTATCCACAAAAGGGGCAGACAAGATGAGATAAATTTTCCGCCCAGTACCAATGTTATCAATTGTTTCGAAGATATCTGAGTGAACAGAGTGTAATCAATTAGAAAAGTGTAACAAATCTCGTAAATTCATTAGGAATAATCAGTACGGATTTACTGTGTGCCCAGCTAAAAAACTAATCACTAAAATATGCAAATGTTTGATAAAAAGTTGTACGTATCTAGTGTCTTTTGCGACGTCCACTAAAGCATTTGATACGGTAAGCCATAAGCTGCCGCTTCAAAAAACAACTGTTTATTGCTTGCATGGGACATCTTCTAAACATTCTGCGTGGTGCTTAAGATGAGCTTTTTACCCATGGCTTTCCCCACGTACATCCATGTCAAATATATTTTGCATATATCGGGTGATCAAAACGTCAGTATAAATTTGAAATCCAAATAAATCACGGAATAATGTAGATAGAGAGGTACAAATTGACACACATGCTTGGAATGACATGGGGTTTTATTGAAACCAAAAAAATACAAACGTTCAAAAATTGTCCGACAGGTGGCGCTTCATCTGATCAGAATAGTAATAATTAGCATAACAAAGTAAGACAAAGGAAAGATGGTGTTCTTTACTGGAAATGCTCAACATGTCCACCATCATTTCTAACATTCTGTGTGGTGTCTGTTTGTTCTATATCGTGTCTCGCTACCACTTTCGCGCAACGACGCTCTGAGCGTGTTTTTTAGGGAATTGACTAGTTTGAACCTGGGACCTGTTGCTGGTAAGGAGACGTCAGACCACATGTAGAATTCAGAAGAGTTCAATGAGACTAGCGATGATATAACCAAATACTTAATGATTTCAGCGTCAGCTCCACTGCACTCCCTGTAAAAGAATCTTAATACTAACTAAATTTAGTGGAAGGGGTTCAAGGCTTTCCTATTTTTAGTTAGCTGGTAAAATAACGTCGAAAAAGCAGTTAAGTTTACCATTGGAAATTTTATTCTACTCACAAAACATCGTTTATAAATTGCACAATTGATAAAAGGAAATGTTTTAATACAGGATGGTAAAAACCAACTGCGTTCAACAGAAATGTGAACGAATATTCCCTGAATGGGTTTCCAAGTTCTACAATGGAACGAAGGATGACCTATGCCATATCACATCTATAATCTAGGTTTAAATTAAGTTTCACAAAAAAGCAAATTATCAACATGGTCTACAGTGACCCTCAATTATCTTTAATTACTTATCTAACTTGTCGTAAATTACAGTGGCTGATGCGGCTTCTCAATAACTATATAACAGAAAAATCATCGCGTTTCAGATTTTTACTTCAAGTGGCAAATGTGAACACCATGAGCTTTAATTGACGATCGACATTGGTATTACGCAAAAAGGGGATGTAACAGATGAGACTTCTGCAGTTCTGAGTGAAGCCTTATGCGCTCAAAATGCAGCATCGCGTGCGTTCATTACCTTGTCAGTGTTCGTCAGGGGGCGGCGGCCGGCGCAGCTCCGTCCAGCTCGCCCTCTCGGAAGCAACTCTCAACTTCTCCTTACTACAATTTACCGAAGTTGGTTTAAAAAAAAAAACTATCTGGCTGTGTTTTCATCTGACCAATCAGGGTCTCAATGTTAACCTTAAGCTCCGCCTACAAAAATTCTGTCTATCCAATGAGAAACGTTGTACTTTTCGTGGTGGGGCAATGTTTTTAAAGTTTGCAAAGTAACAGAGACGCGAAAAAGTCTCACGCTAAAACTTGCAGCTGGTGTGGTCCTTTAGTGTTATCGTAAGATATATACTGTTCTTCTGGAGGGCTCTATCTTTTAACATGGGCTGGGGGGTGGTCCTAACGTAACAGAGATGCGAAAAAGTCTCACGCTAAAACTTGCGGGTGGTGTAGCACTTTTTGTGTTATCGTAAGATCTATACTGTTCTTCTGGAGGGCTCTAGCTTTTAACATGGGCTGGGGGGTGGTCCTAACGTAACAGAGACGCGAAAAAGTCTCACGATAAAAACTTGCGGGTGGTGTAGTCGTAGCGGTTAGCTGGCGACGTGGGTGTCCGTCCCTTATCGTAGGGCCTTCTCGCTGAACACGGTTCTGCTCTCGGCTTCTGTTCTCGTTTCTCCCCTCGGAAATGCGTCTGTCTCACGGTGGGAAGGTATTACATGCATTTAGGCATTCTTGTGTTAGTCTGTGGTATTCCATTTGCTCACTCGTTACTCGTATTACTTTGGTTAGGTTAATTTAATGTTACGATTTATTCGGAGCTATGTGAATACTACTGGATTTGCTTATCATGTCAGGCTTTTCATGGAAGGTGTTGGATTTGCCTGACACCTTACAATCTTAAAGCTAGTTTTCATCCTATTTCAGAAATAGAAAGCTACAAAAAAGTGAGCAAGCTTGTTCTAGCTGAAAGAAGATAGAAGAAGGTGTACATCGTGGATCCATACTAGACTCGTTACTCTTGCTATATTACTTAAACGACATCTCATGTAAGATAAACTCAGAAATAATTCTACATCTATAAACTTAACAATAACAAGCATCAAAACTGATACAGGGATTAGTAAACACAAGGTTATCGTACGGAGATTGAATATTGTAACCCCCAAATCCTCCAACAATAAACGAAAAATATACCTATTCAAAAAAGTAGATAAAAATTCACTTTTCACATTCCTTCCAAATTAACAATATAGGTGTAGACCAGGTGTGGCTTGAATTCAGAGAAATAGTATCGACAGAAATTGAGAGAGTTATACCAAATAAATTAACAAACGACGGAGCTGATCCTCCTTGGCACACAAAACGTGTCAGAACACTCGCAGAAACGACGAAAAAAGCATGCCAAATTTAAACGAACGTAAAATCACCAAGATACGCGATCTTTTACAGAAGCTGGAAATTTATCGAGTACATCAATGCGAGATGCTTATAATAGTTTCCACAATGAAACTTTGTCTCCAAACCTGGCGTAAAATCCAGAGAGATTCTGGTCGTATGTAAAGCATATTAGCGGCAAGACACAATCAGTACCTTCTCTGCCTGTTAGTAACAGAGATAATATTGAAGACAGTGCTGCAGAGTTACTAAACACTGCCTTCGGAAATTCCTTTACCAAAAAAGACGAAGTAAATATTCCAGAATTCGAATCAAGAACATCTGCCAACATGAGTATCTTAGAAGTAGATATCCTCGGAGTAGTGAAGCAACTTAAACCATTTAATAAAAGCAAGTTTTCTAGTCCAGGCTGTATACCAATTAGGTTCCTTTCAGAGTACGCTGATGCAATAGCTCCATACTTAACAATCGTATACAACCGCTCGGTCGACGAAAGATCCGTACCCAAAGACTGGAAAGTTGCACAGGTGACACCATTATTCAAGAAAGGTAGTAGGATTACTCCACTAAATTACAGGTCCATATCATTAACTTCGATATGCAGTAGGATTTTTGAGCATATATTGTGCTCGAACATTATGAATTACCTCGAAGAGAACGGTCCATTGACACACAGTCAACAAGGATTTAGAAAACATCGTTCTTGTGAAACACAACTAGCTCTTTACACACACGAAGTGTTGAGTGCTATTGACAAAGGATTTCTAATTGATTCCTTATTTCTAGACTTCCAGAACGCTTTTAACACTGTACCACACAAGCGGTTTGTAGTCAATTTGCGTGCTTATGGAATATCGTCTCAGTTATGTCACTGGATTCGTGATTTCCTGTCAGAAAGGTAATAAGTGATGGAAAGTAATCGAGTAAAACATTTGTGATTTCTGGCGTTCCCCAAGGTAGTGTTATAGGCCCTTTGCTGTTCCTTATCTATAGCAAAGATTTAGGAGACAATCTGAACAGCCGTCTTAGGTTGTTTGCAGATGATGCTGTCGTTTATCGTCTGTTAAAGTTATCATAAGATCAAAACAAATTGCAAAACGATTTAGAAAACTAAGATATGTATGGTACGAAAATTGGCAATTAACCCTAAATAGCCGGCCGGGGTGGCAGAGCGGTTCTAGGCGCTTCACTCTGGAACCGCGCGACCGCTGCTATCGCAGGTTCGAATCCTGCCTCGGGCATGGATGTGTGTGATATCCTTAGATTAGTTAGGTTTAAGTAATTCTAAGTTCTAGGGGCCTGATGACCTCAGACGTTAAGTCCCATAGTGCTCAGAGCCATTTCATTTGAACCCTAAATAACGAAAAGTGTGAGGTCACCCACACGAGTGCTAGAAGGAATCCGTTAAACCTCGGTTACACGATAAATCAGTCAAATATAAAAACCGTAAATTCAGCTAAATACCTAGGTATTATTATTACGAACAACTTAAATTGGAAAGAATACATAGAAAATGTTGTGGGGAAGGCAAACCAAAGAACCAGAGACTGAATTTTATTGGCAGGACATTTAGAAAATGTAACAGATCTACTAAGGAGACCGCCTACACTGCGCTTGTCCGTCATCTTTTAGAGTACTACTGCTTGGTGTAGGATCGTTACCAGATGGGGTTAAAGGAGTACATCGAGGAAGTTCAAAGAAGGGCAGCAAGTTCTGTATTATCGGGCAATAGGGGAGGGAGTGCACTGACATGATACAGGATTTGGGGTGGATAACATTAAAACAAAGGCCTTTTTCGTTGCGGCGGAATCTTCTCACGAAATTTCAGTCACCAACTTTCTCCTCCGAATGCGAAAATATTTGGTTGACGCCGATCTACATAGGGAGAAACGATCGTCATAATAAAATAAGGGAAATCAGAGCTCGCACGGAAATATATAAATGTTCGTTTCCTTCCGCGTGCTGTTCGAGATTGGAATAATGGAGAATTATTGTGAAGGTGGTTCAATGAACCCTCTGCCAGGCATTTAAGTGTGATTTGCAGAGTATCCATGTAAATGTAGATGTAAACGTAGATGCAGAATAAAATACGGTCCAATTTCAAGGACTACATGGTACAAACTACAGGATCTAATACTGAGAAGTAGTTAAAAAGTCAGTGTTATTAAGCGTAAAAGAATTTCTAAACGAGGAAGACAAGTAGCAGACATTCAAAATTTTTACGTTCTTTTATCTGTGTATGTGTGTCTTATATTTTAATAGATGTATGTGTTCTTTTTATGTTCATCCATGTTTATAAACTACAGAAGCAAACTCTGAAAAATACTTAAAAAGGGAAGAAGAAGACATGTAACACATGTTTAGACTTTTACGTTGGAATCTGTGTGTGTGTGTGTGTGTGTGTGTGTGTGTGTGTGTGTGCTGATTTTCTTTTAACATATGTTTACGTTGTTTTTATGAATACCTGACTAGGCATAGGTATGTATTCATTGACGAGCCACCAACCTCTCAGTCAAATGGTTGTGTGTGACATGTCATGTGACATTAAAAAATCAATTCTACTTCATCCTATTCTGTTATAGGGTATATCATAATAAACATGGGTTTGCAAACGAACCGTCTGCGAGATTATTGCGAATGTGACTTGTAAATTATAGAGTGTAGCAGTCAGTCGTCCTTTTTTAGATTTTATTACGCGAATCCAGATTTGCGTAATAAAATCTAAAAAAGTCACATAACAGTCGCTGAGTGCACCCACTTTCCGAATGGAAAGTAACCTGATATTGCCAATGTGCCCTATAAGCCACGGCTCACTTCAGTATGAAATATTGTCGTGAACAGTACTCATGTACCAGGGCTGTTCGGAAACTAAGGTCCGATCGGTCGCGAAATAAAAACCACGGTGAAAACCAAAAATTTTTTATACGCAACAGTTTGCCACATCTTCCAGCTACCTCTCTAAATAGTCGCCGCTCCGACTTAGACATTTATCGTGGCGTTGTACAACCTTTCCTGTGTCCTTGTCACAGAAAGCAGCCACCTGTGATTTCTACTAATTCTCTACGCTGATCTGCCTTTCGTTGTCTGTGCCAGAATGTTGTCTTCGTAGCCAGCGGTTCATGTGAGCTGAGATGAGCAATGGAAGGAGCCCATTAAGGGCTATATTGTGGGTGATCACACACTTACCATCGAAAACGCTGCAGGAGCGTCTTTATTGCCCCTGCAGAATGCGGCTGCAAATAGTCTTGAAGAAAGAAATGCACGACAATTAAGTTATGTGGGCTGCATAGCTTCAGGCGAACTCTCTCACCAGATCCACATACTTGGAGGGAGACACTGTTGTTTTAGGCAATGCTACGTGATCACTTTGCGCTCTGAACTGAAAAGAGCGACGTGAAGCGATCGACAGGAACACTAAAAACACTGTCCAACACATCTGTGCAAAGTTCCGTCAGATTTTCACAGTGGTTTCCATTTCGCCCCTAATCGGACCTTACGTATTTGAAACGTAATCTTTTCGTACAATAAGTCCCAATCTAATTGGGCTCAAATTGGAGTTTTGGCTATTAATTACGGTACGCCCTGTACGAATTTTTCAGCTGAATATATGAGTTAACTTGCCAGATAAACGTTACTGCTGTGTCAGGGTTCTCGAAGAGGTTGGGGGTGAAAGATTGTAAGAACCACACACACGACTGACGTAGTGCAATAGAAGTTTGGTTGTTGCAGCGGAGTTCCCGTTCATTTCGTACTACGTGATCAACAAGAGCCAGACGGACCCGGTGGACTTCTTCCGTAACCTGCGCGCGGCGTCTCTGCGGAAGTTCGACCCGCGCAGTCTGCGCTACACGGCGGCCCACACCCTCGATCTCTTCAACGAAGTGGCGACGATCGCGCGCCCGCCGCTCGATACCCACTCCAAGAGGCCCAACTCGGCCGCCACCGGCTACATCATCTCCGTCTACAAGGTGTTCGAAGGCGACGACGGCGAGAAGTTCGAGAAGAACTGGCTCTATTGGACAGGTAAATTACACTTCGAATGCCGTGTCTGGTAGTAAACGCGACCTATACGTCGCACTGCACTGTAAGACAGTAATAACTTGTTTTCAGCATTGGTGTTGTCGAAGAACATCTTGAACTCTGCAAGTAAGAAAGTCTACCGTATAGACGAATTAGGCGGCACCTTATGGCACAAAAATATGGTAGAGTTAAATTTTAACTCTAAGTTTAGAAAATTTCTACAAACCTGTTTTTCTGTCCATTTATGTTCTTGCTCGTTTTGTTTCCTGACCTACACAATACAAAAGTATTGCTCTTTTCACCACGCGAGCACCCGTCACGTGTGGTTCCCGAGGCTAGCCTAGGAAAGTGTTTCCAATACACCGTGCACAAACTTATAGTGTAGTATGTACATTATAAGCATTTTCTATCGTCTCTCTCCCCTAAGTTGATATTTCTTCCATTTAGTTGATGTTTCAGGGCCTGTTAAACTCCTGTAATAATTATATGATTATCGTTATTATTCTTACTTGCACCAATAAATGAGTGGACAGAGGGCTGGGCTTTCGTATCGCAGTTTACAGGTTCAGACACATTCGAGGTTGTTTCTTTTCCTTGGGCTAAAAAATCCACCTTACGCCACGTCACGTAAGCATACAGCCTGTAATAGAACCTAGGAATACTTTCATCGTATTCCCAGCAGAACTGAATTCTCGGATTTTGCAACCAACTGGTAGAAGAGGAAATAACTTTGGCAGGATTGCAACCAGTATACTTTCATGCAGTATACAACCGTTACTCAATATTTACTATTGCTATTTCTTGAATTTCCTGTTGTTGTGAATTTCTTTTCCTATGCAAGCGAATCTCGGAGTTGTTTCTAAACCAACTTCTATTGCATCATAATTCTCTATATTACCCTTCAGAGCACCGTAATTGTTAATTATGTGCTTGCAGGTGTTCTGCCGAGTTGTTGTTTCCATTTTATGCACAATATCTGACCAGCCTAGGCGTCTTCTTCAGATTCTGAGAGTTCTGCTGTTTTCTGAACTCGTTGTGTGGACTCCAACCACACTGCGAAATGCCGTTACTCTAGCACCGATTCCCGACTCCCATTACGCCTCCTGATGTTCTTTTTTTTTCAGAGACTACATTGATATTCCGTGAAACGCAAATTCTCCCAATTGTGGTGGCTGAGATGGCAGGCTAGGTCTTAACAAACTGAGTGACGGACCCTAGGCATTTTTCTTTAAAAAAACATTCGGCCCCATTTATTAGGTTTTCTGACAACTTTATTTCGAAAGATTTCATAATTATGCTGTCCCAGAAACTTGACGTTTACACAATTATATTGGTCTCATTGTATTTCATTTAATTAATATATACGAAACACTGCTCGGCATCAGCTGATTTCCTAGGCTGCTCTAGTCGTGTCTGTCAATGATGTTCATTGCATCTCTCCTCAACTGTTCGATAGTCTGTCCCACGTAAGACATGCCACATTCGCATCGAATGCGATGCACAGCCAGCTTTCAGAGACTTACACTATCTTTAACATTACAAATATGAATTAATAACAAATTATATAAGAAGAGGCTAATGTCGAGGTACAAAGCCAAGTTTCAGGGATACGTAATTTAAAAAATCCCTCAAAAAAAGATGTCAGAAAGCCCTATAAACAGAGACGAGTGTTTCAGTTTAAACAAGGATTAGGTTCCAGCACTTGGTTTGTTATGATCTCGCCGGCCATCACATCCACCACAACGGGGGAACGCTGAGAGAATGTGCGTTTCACGGAATATCACTGCGGGCTCTGGAAAACTAAAGAGCATCAAAGGGCTTAGTAGACGTCAGAAATCGAACTCAGCTGTAAAAGGCGACGCGAGACCAACAGTTGTTCACAATAGCAATGGAGTCCAGAGCGATCACACGTAACAGCAGAACTCGTGGCAACTGAAGAAGGAGGCTGAGTCAGTCGTCAAAATATTGTGCATAAAGTGGAAACAACAAGTCGGCAGACATTCACACCGAGGAAACGTGACACCCCCCTTTCTCTCTCTCTCTCTCTCTCTCTCTCTCTCTCTCTCTCTCTCTCTCCCCTTAACGAAACTTAATGAAAGACTAAAACTACTCCCTCCCTCCCTCAAAACAAGCCTTGTAAAGCCCAACGGCACCGACCGACCGCCGTGTCATCCTCTGCCGTTAGGCATCACAAGACGCGAATAATGAGGGGCATGTGGTCAGCACACCGCTCTCCCGCCCGTTGTCAGTTTTCGTGACCAAAGCCGCTACCTCTCAGTCAATTAGCTCCTCAACTGGCCTCTCAAGGACACTGTGCACCCATCTTGCCAACAGCGCTCTGCAGACCTGGTCGGTCACCCATCCAAGTGTTGGCCAAGCCCGACAGCGCTTAACTTCGGTGGTCTGATGGGAACCGGTGTTACCACTGCGGCAAGGCTGTTGCCACATGAGAGATCATATCACCATAATTTTACCTTTTACAAATGGTTCAAATGGCTCTGAGCACTATGGGACTTAACTTCTGAGGTCATCAGTCCCCTAGAACTTAGAACTACTTAAACCTAACTAACCTAAGGACATCACACACATCCATGCCCGAGGCAGGATTCGAGCCTGCGACCGTAACGGTCGCGCGGTTCCAGATTGTAGCGCCTAGAACCGCTCGGCCACTCCGACAGGCTTTACCTTTTACATTTCTATATTAATGGGGAAAGGGGGAGGGGGGATGGTCGGGAAGAGGATGCCCCACGTACAGCGTCTAGAACCGAATCTGCACTGGACCTGCACGAAAAAGGAAAATTAGGGCTTCACTTCCCGTCAACAATTACATCATTAGTAACATGGGGGACTGATGACCTTAGCTGTTTAGTCCCCCTTAAACATCCCAACAACCACCACCACCACCATTAGTAACAGAGCACAAGCTCTGATTGGGAAAGCATAGGGTAGGAAATCGGCCCTGTCCTCTTCCGAGGAACCACCCCGCCATTTGCTTTAAGCGTTTGAGGGAAACCACTGCAAACCTAAATCTGGATGTGTGGACGGGGATTTCAATCTTGGTCCTCCTGAATTTTTTTGCTTCATCAGAACAACAGAGTCAGTTTCTGGTGGCTCGTCAAACGAATCCCCAACAGTACGACCAGATCTGCTGGTCTCTAACATGACTGTGTGCCGTCAGTGTAACTGCCAGTGGTTATGAATTTTAGCTTTTAGAATAGCCTATTAACGTGCAATATAGCTCATATTATGGATCCTATAAAAAGCGGTCACTGGTCTCTTGTACACTGCTAATGTTTAAAGCTGTTATCTTTTTAAAAATTGTTGACAGTGGTCTTTTTATGGCAATGAAACACTCCACTTCACTACACTAGAAGCGGTAGGACTTCCACTGGCAGAGAATAAGGTAGTACGATAGGTAAGTGTTGCCGTGTGGAGTAAGATAGCAGCGCGATTTGTGGATTCATATTTGGGAATGTGTAATGAGAGACAGAGGTTGGAAGGAGACATAGAATTTGGGGTAAGGGTTATAGTACCCACGGGAAGCGGCCAAGTCTTGTGAGTTCAAAACATGACAAAGAGAAAATTACGAGACAAGAGATACTGGTCGCCTAGGTGCGAGAGCAGTTCTTGGAGGGAGATTATATAAAATATCGTCCGGCAGGAGTGGCCGAGCGGTTCTAGGCGCTACAGTCTGGAACTGCGCGACCGCTACGGTCGCAGGTTCGAATCCGCGCCTCACTCCCTCCACTCAGCATCCGAAAAATAGTGCACAGTTACAACCAATGAGATGGTGTGGACCCTTCGACAACAGGCTATATCAGGGACTGGCAGGGGCGAAGGGGAAAATTGAATAAAACTCGACAGCAGGATCCGCCGAGGGGTCTATTTCAATCAGAGTAGGAAGTTGATGGTAGAATCGCAAGGGCAGTCGAAGAGAGTAGACATGCAGGGCAACGCAGAGTTATCTGCAGTAGTTGGAGAGCAGCTGGTGGAATCCTAGTCGTTTAGCTAGGGACTTCTGTGTGTCGTGTCGTGGGTGTGGACTCAGTACTGACAGTTCCATTTTAAGTAGACGGTGCTAATTAGTCACCGTCTCTGTGTAAAGACTTGGTCTTTTCATGGGTACAGTTCCTTTAGAGCATGTATATCAGGAGTTGATACTACTTTCTGAATAAAGTTAGAAATTGTAAAATATTCATAGTGTTTGTCATTTCAGTACCTATTCGAAACCCTACCTTTCATAATAAGGATATTTTAACAGCATAGTCGGGTCAAGACTCCTTCGCAATTAGGTCAACCGACTATTAAAAGCCGGCCGGTGTGGCCGAGCGGTTCTAGGTGCTTCAGTCTGGAACCGCGCGACCGCTACGGTCGCAGATTCGAGTCCTGCCTTGGGCATAGATATGTGTCATATCCTTAGGTTAGTTAGGTTTAAGTAGTACTAAGTTCTAGGGGACTGATTACCTCAGATGTTAAGTCCCATAGTGCTCAGAACCATTTGAAATGTTTTTGACCATTAAAAAATGGAAGATAAATGTCGGAGAGTACTTCATTGTGTGGGAGATGGAGACTATTGAAGTTGCATTGGGAGAGACTATATACTGTGCATAGGTGTGGTGTGAGTGGGATGCGTTGGTACAGGCTCGGATCGTGACAGAATTGATAATTGCGGGAGAAGCGAAGGGTCTACGGAGTGAAATATGGTTCAAACGGCTCTGAGCACTATGAGACTTAACATCTGAGGTCATCAGTCTCTTAGAACATAGAACTAATTAAATCTAACTAACCTAAGGACATCACACACATCCATGCCCGAGGCAGGATTCGAGCCTGCGTCCGATGCGGTCGCGCGGTTCCAGACTGAAGCGCCTAGAACCGCTCGGCCACACCGAGTCAAATATGCAAGGGTTGATAAGTAGGGAGGGGAAATTGAGGAGCTGGTAAATAATTCTAGTAGTGTAGGATAAGCAGGTGTGGCGAAAAAGACGGAGTTCATAGTTTCAAGGCTTTGGAATGACAGATAGAAACTGGAAACATTAGAACAGAAGAGGATGGGTCAGATCAATACTTCGTAGATGTTTATTCACATAATCTACGTTTCTACAAACATGTTGTTGACTCGACACCTGAGAATGAGTCAGGTATTCACCTACAAGGATCACTGGACTCGCATTCGGGAGGACGACATTTCAATTCCGCCTCCGGCCATCCTGATTTAGGTTTTCCGTGATTTCCCTCAATCGCTCCAGGCAAATGCCGGGATGATTCCTTTGAAAGGGCACGGCCGACTTCCTTCCCCGTCCTTCCCTAATCCGATGAGACCTATGACCTTGCTGTCTGGTCTCCTTCCCCAAACAACCCAAACCAACCAATCACTTACAAGGATATGAGAATAAATTGTACTCTGATATGGTGTTTGGCTGCGCAGGTGCCAGGATGCTGTACCGGTACCTGCCCAAGTCGGTGGGCCTGCGCAGAATAACGCTGCACAAGTCGCTGTCGAGCGGCGACAAGATGTACCTGCTGCTGTGCGAGTGCTCCAACTTCCTGGAGAACCTGTCGGCGGCCGCGCTGCTCCTGCCGGCGCTGCGGGCGCGCCTCTGCGGCTACACCGGCCTCTACCGCACAACTGCCTCCTTCTGAGCTCTCCAGTGCGTAATCTTCAACTTCAAATTTATTCACTCTTTATTGTAACTCTGCAGTGACCATTGGTTTCTCTCACCCCCGCCATACACTGAGGTAACAAAAGTCATGGGGTACCTCCTAATATCGCGTCGGACCTCCTTTTGCCTCTATAGCCGTCCATAACTGCGAGAAGTGCTGTCGGTGCAGGATTTTGTGCTCAAACTGACCTCTCAATTATTCCCCATAAATGTACGATGGGATTCGTGTCACGCGATCTGGGTGACCAAATCATTCTCTCGATTTATCCAGAATGTTCTTGAAACCAATCGTGAACAACTGTGGCCCAACGACATGAAAATTCTTTCGTTGTTTGGGAACATGAAGCCCATAAATGGCTGAAAATGTTCTTTAATTAGCCGAACATAACCATTTCCAGTCAATAACCGGTACAGATGGACCAGATGACCCAATCCATTCCATATAAAACAGCTCACAACGTTATGAAGTCACCACCAGCTTGCACATATTGACAACTTCGATCCGTGGTTCAAATGGCTCTGAGCACCATGGGACTCAACTTCTGAGGTCATCAGTCCCCTAGAACTTAGAACTACTTAAACCTAACTAACCTAAGGACATCACACACATCCATGCCCGAGGCATGATTCGAACCTGCGACCGCAGCGGTCTCGCGGTTCCAGACTGTAGCGCCTAGAACCGCACGGCAACTCCGGCCGGCTTCGATCCATGGCTTTGTGGGGTCTGCGCTTCACTAGAACCCTCCCATCAGCCTTTACCAACTGAAATCAGGACTCATTTGATCAGGTCACGGTTTTATAGTCGTCTAGGGTCCAACCAATACGGTCACGAGCCCAGAAGAGGCGCTGCAGGCGATGTGCTGTTAGCAAAGGCACTCGCCTTGGTCGTCTGCTGCCCATTAACACCAAATTTCGCCGCACAGTCCAAACGGATACGTTCGCCATACGTTCTACATTGATTTCTGCTGTTATTTCACGTGGTGTTGCTGGTCTGTTAGCACTGACAATTCTATACAAACATCGCTGCTCTCATTTTTTTAAGTGAAGGCCGTCGGCCACTCTGTTGTCCACGGTGAGAGGGAATGCCTGAAATCTGGTACCCTCGGAACACTCTTGCAACTGTGGATCTCGGAATGTTGAATTCCCTAACGAATTCCGAAATTTAATGTCCTATGCATCTAACTCCAACTACCATTCCGCGTTCAAAGTATTTTAATTCCCGTCGTGCGGCTGTCACGTCTGAAACCTTTTCACATGAATCATCTAAGTACAAATGACAGCTCCGCCAATGCATTGCCCTTTTATACCTTGTGTACGCGATACTACCGTCATCTTTATATGTGCATATCATTATTCCACGACTTTTGTCAACTCATTGTAGAAGATATAATCCGTTTTGTCACAACTATCCAAGAAAATTAACATCACTGTGAGTGACTTACTGCCATTCTTCAAATCACACTACCTGTCTGTTCCCCATTTCTCCTACATGGCACCGCCACCCAAGCTTAGAAACACTCCCATTTCACCTGCCGAGAATTCTTCCGGGATGTATGACCGTGGTCCATGGAACTCTTCTATCCCTGACGTTTCGTCCAAAGCTACGTTGGGCATCTTCGGAGGTGCGACTGGTTGTGCTGAGTCTTGCCGACTGACGAGTCGGACGTCGAAGAACGGCCTAAATACCGTGGAAAGTGGGCGTGGTCTGGATTTCGCGTGATAGCAGAGGTAAACCTTGTCAAGAATAATATATAACTATTGATCATAGTACGTCAAAGATAAAAACTTCTCACCGATTCTGTAGCGCCACTGCCCATATATCGCTGAGTTTCATAGCTTCTTCCAACTTAGCTTTGGACGAAACGTCAGGGATAGAAGAGTTCCATGGACCACGGCCATACAACCCGGAAGAATTCTCAGCAGCTGAAACATGCGGTCGTGAAAGCCTTCAATGTATGACGCCCATATCACTTACTCCCGCTTAGATACCCTAAGCCCCAATGCTTCAGTCGTACTGAGCAAAATCCGCCTCACAACTTCAACCAGATAAGCTGACAAATTGCGTCCTGCACTACGTCAGCTCCCCACCCATGTCCCATCACTATTTTCCTCCTCACTATCTTACTATTCCAATCTATCCATCTGTTTGACCTGGAAGTGATTATGAAGTATCTGCGCTTCATTTACAGCTAACTTACCGAAGCACCGTCCATGGAGACCATCACCATCATATTATTTTAGCCGTCAGCCAACCGTAGCCAGGGTTTCACATGGTGAATAAAATCTTCCGCACTGGTTGTTTAAACACTTTTATTAAAAAGTCACTACTGCTTTCGCATCAGTGGAGATGTATCTTTGTATCTTGTAAATTTTTTTTTACACACACACAGCCGTAGCGTGGCAAAGTAAATGCTAAGAGCCAAGTCCCATTGGTCTTCGTCGCGGTTACACCAATAGGGTGCTAAAACCGGTTGTCTATGCCAGTTTAATCATACACAACCAATTTTAGCACGCTATTGACTTACTTTGCCGCACAAAGACTGTTTAAAAAAAATAAAGAAACTCTCATCTAAATATGCATCTCCACTGATGCAAAACCTGGTCATGACTTTTTAATAAAAATATTTTAACAGCCTGTGCGGAAGATGTTGTTCACCATCATCACATTGTCACCTGTTTAGTAATATCACATGTTTGCTTTGCCATCTTTTGATGTTTGTTTTAACTCCATTGGACTTTAAAAGTCTGCAGGGCTTACAGTAGTTACACAATGCTACCGATATGCCTCTCTTTCAGGAAATGGAGTAACAATAAAGAAAAAAAGGTTCCCATGCATGACAAAAGGTTTGAAATCATTGCTCTATCTATGTATCATTTCTTTAAGTAATTCCATGTTCCCTCTTCATACTCCCCTTTCTTTCTGGTATTTCCGTACATTTTTTCTGTTTAACCAAACGCCAGTGATATTCATTAATCGTTCCACTTCTCTAATCTAGTCAAGAGAAAATTATGTTCCTCTTCCTCCTCAATTCTTTCCATGACGTTTTAGGTAATGTCATGGTACTGACATTTGATCTTTAGCATTTGATTTGCATTTGATTTTCTGAGGAAGTAATTCACGCATCTCCTGTAATGTAAAAAATGATTTATTTTAATCGGCTTTGTCCTTTATTACTATGCTTGAGAGAGTACATGGAAAATACTGTACTGTTTCTGAAAACAGCCATCCCAAGCATCCCAATTACTTGTAACTCAGAAGGCAGTCAGGGCAGGATATCGCAAAAAACCTTCCTTGCTCAGTCAACTGTCCATTTGTCTGGCTCCATTTCATTCTCATTTTATATTTCGCTGCGTCATCCACTCCAGTCTGTTCCCAGATTTATTTGTTTCCTGGCTCTCGTTGTAATTTCCAAAATATGTATCTTCTTTGATCACTGAGCGACTCGAAATTTTTGAATGATTTCACATTTGAACCACATATTTCACTACTATTAGTGGAAACTGGTAATAAACACTGAATGTGAACTTTTCCTTTCGGATACATCAAAAACTTAGTTTTGAAAATTCTTTTTCTTACCAAAACTATCCTACGCAATTTTCACTATTTTACTGATTTCTTTTATTACTCATTCACAAATTATCCTTAATTGTCTCAAGTAAAAAACGTATCAGTTTAATTGTAATATAAAGCAATTGCATTTGAATATGTCGAATACACATTATTTTAGTCTTTAACCTCCTCTTTCAAATCTTTTTCCATTAAGTTCTTGCATCCGTCAGAGTTTATTTCCACTTGATGAAAATGGAACAACATCCGCAAGCGATTTAGATATACTACTGGCCGTTAAAATTGCTACACCACTAAGATGACGTGCTACAGAAGCGAAATTTAACCGACAGGAAGAAGATGCTGTGATATGCAAATGATTAGCTTTTCACAGCATTCACACAAGGTTGGCGCCGGTGGTGACACCTACAACGTGCTGACATGAGGAAAGTTTCCAACCGATTTCTCATACACTAACAGCAGTTGACCGGCGTTGCCTGGTGAAACGCTGTTGTGATGCCTCGTGTAAGGAGGAGAAATGCGTACCATCACGTTTCCGACTTTGATAAAGGTCGGCCTGTAGCCTATCACGATTGCGGTTTATTGTATCGCGACATTGCTGCTCGCGTTGGTCGAGATACAATGCCTGTCAGCAGAATATGGAATCGGTGGGTTCAGGAGGGTAATACGGAACGCCGTGCTGGATCCCAACGGCCTCGTATCACTAGCAGTCGAGATGACAGGCATCTTATCCGCATGGCTGTAATGGATCGTGCAGCCACGTGTCGATCCCTGAGTCAACAGATGGGGACGTTTGCAAGACAACAACCATCTGCACGAACAGTTCGACGACGTTTGCAGCAGCATGGACTATCACCTCGGAGACCATGGCTGCAGTTACCCTTGACGCTGCATCACACACAGGAGCGCCTCCGATGGAGTACTCAACGACGAACCTGGGTGCACGAATGGCAAAACGTCATTTTTTCGGATGAATCCAGGTTCTGTTTAGAGCATCATGATGGTCGCTTCGGTGTTTGGCGACATCGCGGTGGACGCACATTGGAAGCGTGTATTCGTCATCGCCATACCGGCGTATCACCCAGCGTGATTGTATGGGTTGCAATTGGTTACTCGTCTCGGTCAACTCTTGTTCGCATTGACTGCACGCTGAACAGTGGATGGTACATTTCTGATGTGTTACGACCCGTGGCTCTACCCTTCATTCGATCCCTGCGAAACCTTACATTTCAGCAGGATAATGCACGACCGCATGTTGCAGGTCCTGTTCGGGCCTTTCTGGATATAGAAAATGTTCGACTGCTGCCCTGGCCAGCACATTCTCCAGATCTCTCACCAATTGAAAACGTCTGATCAATTGTGGCCGAGCAACTGGCTCGTCACAATACGCCAGTCACTACTCTTGGTGAACTGTGGTATCGTGTTGAAGCTGCATGCGCAGCTATACCTGTACACGCCATCCAATCTCTGTTTGACTCAATGCCCAGGCGTATCAAGGCCGTTATTACGGCCAGAGGTAGTTGTTCTGGGTACTGATTTCTCAGGATCTATGAACCCAAATTACCTGAAAATGTAATCACGTGTCAGTTCTAGTATAATATATTTGTCCAATGAATACCCGTTTATCATCTGCATTTCTTCTTTGTGTAGCAATTTTAATGGCAAGTAGTGTATGTTAAGTTAATATGCGCTCCGTTGTCGTTTCCTCACTTGAAGTATTTGAAAATGTCTGCTAGGTTCGCTGTTATTAGTTTTAATATAAAATGTCCTCGAATGAGATCAATTTCAGTTCTGAATTTCAAATTATACTAATAAAGCCTGATGAAAGATACAGTTTTACCATGTATATTTTCAGTATATTAGAACAAGTTGAGTCAGTATTTTGTCTTCCAGTGGCCGTTACCATATACTTGCTTGAAGCTAGGCCAAAAGCTTTCTCAAAAGCCACAAATCTAAAGCAAAATGATAATTCTTCGTAATTGCTCTTCTCTATGTTTCGTGAATTGCAAGAATATCCACGTCTAAAACCAGCTTCTTACGTTGATTGATTCAAATTTAGAGTTTTATCTGTGCATTTTGAGATAATTTTTGTGAATATTATCTATATAACAGAAAGGGAGTTGATCGGTCTGCAGTTTTTATGACTTGCCTCTCTCGTTTCTTTTAAAGGATGATAATTACTGCTTTTTTCCAGGTTTGGGAAGTTACCTTCTTTCACCAACATTCGATAACTAATTTTGTAAGCTTCTTCCATATTACATTGCCTCCAAATTTAATCTTTTCTACTGAAACAGCTTCATCCACAGGTGCCTTTCCTTTCTCCATACCTCTAAGGGAATTACATAGCTAAACTGGATTTACTTTCAGAATGTTGTTACATTCATTACTAATTGTCTGTGTTTCTGATTCATCTCTTCAACCACACAAACATTTAAAGATACCTCACAATGTTTCTACAGTATTCTATCTGTTCTTAGTTACTGTGCATCTGTTACCTTAACTAATTATACTTGATGTCTACCCAAAATTAGTTTGTTATATCTTCTTCATACCATTATTCTTTTGAAATATTCTCTTCTTTTTGTCCTACTGTCACATTAAAATGGCATATTACCACCTGGTAGCGATATTCGCTACCATTTATCAGTTTCCATAACCGTTCGCATACCTCAGCAAAATGTGAGCTCATTGTTGCATACACTTCAATGATTTCCACTTTTTATTTTTCAAATAATAAATAATCTGAGATTCCTCTAGCCTGTGTGACATTGTTCTTAACTTTCTTCCTTTAACAATGAATCGCAAACCCTAACTTTCTCCCTGCTCTGTATTCCTGTATATAAAAAAAAAGTGTTTCAGTGATCATACTGTTAAGTGTTCAATTATTTTTGCATGTCCAATAAACCTGCCGAATTGAATATGTATATCGAATAAGGCATTATATTGTAAACATCCAGAATGACGCTGAGTAAAGGAAAGATGACGCCCTCAAGAGATGGGAAGGAGCATTGAAAATTAGTGACTGATCCACTGAAATACATAGAAGGCTGTCTTTGGTTAAATGAGACATAGTGTAACTGATAGACTGACTATATTCATAGATGATGAGAAGGCTGGATATTTCGATCAGTATCGTACTTTCAAAAAATGGCTCTGAGCACTATGGGACTTAACTTCTGAGGTCACCAGTCCCCTAGAACTTAGAACTACTTAAACCTAACTAATCTAAGGACATCACACACATCCATGCTCGAGGCAGGATTCGAACCTGCGACCGTAGCGGTCGCTCGGTTCCAGACTGTAGCGCCTAGAACCACACGGCCACTCCGGCCGGCTCAGCTATCTTCACAAATACATTTTCAGTTCTTCACTTTCTGTAATTTATTGTCCCCAATAACAAATAGTAGATGATGTTGGGTTTCTGAGGTCTGTGTTAGCATTTATTTTGCAAACATCATGTTACTCACTGCACAGTAGTAGTCTACAGTTCCATGATTACTCCACTATTCACACTTAACTGCCTGGCGGAGGGTTCTCCGAACCACCTTCAGACTCTTTCTCTGTCGTTCCACACACTAACAGCGCGTGGGAAAAATGAACACTTAAATCTTTCTGTACAAGCTCTGATTGCTCCTATTTTATTATAATGATCATTTCTCCCTCCGTAGGTTGGCGACAGTAAAATATTTTCACATTCAGTAGATAAAGTAGGTCACTGATATTTCAGGAAAAGCTGTCTTCGCAACGAAAAATGCCTTTGTTTTAATAAATGTCACGCCAACCTGCTTACCGTATCCGTGACACTCTCTCCTCTATTTCGCGATAGCACAAAACGACCTGCCCTTCTCTGGACTTTTTCGATGTCCTCTGTCATCCTATCTGGTAAGGATCTCATATACAGTACAGCAGTACTCCAGCGGAGGACAAACAAATGTAGTGTAGGCGGTCTCTTCAGCAGACCTGCGGAATCTTCGAAATGTTCTGCCTAAAACGCTGTCTTTGGTTTGCCTTCCCGCAACATGATCTATGTGATTGTTCCAACTTAAGTTGTTCCTATGTGCAATTCATGGGTATTTAATTGAATTAACAGCCTTTAAATTTGTGTAATTTATCGTGTAACCGAAATTTAACGCATTTCTTTTAGTTCGCATGTGGATGACCGTATATTTTTCCTTATTCAGAGACAATTGGCACTTTCGCATCATACAGATTTTTGCAATCGGTTTGAATCTTCAGATGACTTCACTGTACAGTAAATGGCAGCATCATCTGTAAAAAATCTAAGAGAGTTACTCCGATTGTCTCTTATATCGTTTATACATGTTAAGAAGAACAGGGAGCCCACTTCCTTGTGGAACACCGATCTCACTTTTGTTTTACCCGATGATTTTCTGCCGATTACTACGTACTGTGACCGTTCTGACAGGAAATCATGATTCCAATTGCACAACTGAAGCGATACTCCATAGGCACGCAATTTGATTAGAAGTCTCTTGAGAGGAACGATGTCAAAAACCCTTTGAAAATCTAGAAATAATGGAATAATTTGAGATTCCCTGTCGAAAGCACTCATTACTTCCTACGAATAAAGAGCTAGTTGTGTTTCACAAGAACGATGTTTTCTGAAGCCATGCTATGTGTCAGTAGACAGTTTCTTCAAGGTAATTCATAATGCTCGAGCACTGTATATGTTCTACAATCCTGCTTCAAATTAACGTCAGTGATACCGGTCTGCAATTCGTCAAATTACTCCTACTTCGTTTCTTAAGTATTCGTGTGATTTCTGCCACTTTCCAGTCGTTTGGTACGGATCTTTTATCGAGAGGTCGATTGTATACGAGTAAGTATGGGGCTACTATATCAGCATTCTCTGAAAACAACATAATTGGTATACTATCTGGATCTAAAGACTTGTCTTTATTAAGTGATTTAAGCTGATTCACTACACGGACAATGTCTACTCCTGAATCAATCGTGTTGGCAGATGTACTTCATTCGAATTCTGAAATATTTACTTCGCCATCTTCGGTGAAGGAATTTCGGAAAACTATGTTCAATAACTTCGCTTTAGTGACGCTGTCATCGGTAGAGTCGTCATTGGGATTGTGCAGCGAAAGTATTGATTGTGTCTTTCCACTGGTGTACTTCACTAACGACCGATCTGTCTTTGGATTTTCTGTCACATTTCGAGACAGAGTTTCATTTTGGAAGCTGTTAAAAGCACCTCGCATTAAAGTCAGTGCTAGGTTTCGAGCTCCAGTAAAGCACCACATGTTCTTGGTGGTTTTGTTCTCTTTTAAATTTGGCATACTTTTTTCGTTGCTTCTGCATCAGCGTTCTGACCTCTTTCGTGTACCGTCTTTTATTAATTTATTCATTATAAATCTCTCAACTGCCACAGATACTATTTCCTTGAATTTATGCCAGGTCTGACGTTTCCCATAGTCTGGAGCCATAGCCCGAGCTCACTCATTCCACTGCCTAGATTGTTAGTTAGTTGTATATTGCCCAGGTCTTTGTCACATTTCCCTATCGTAATGATATGGAATGAGTTAGTTTGCATACTACACAGATTTATTTGGTTGTGAGTGTGTCTAAATACTTATTCTTTACAGGCTACTAAATGGCGCAATGTGGTAATAGTGACATGTTAGTCTTTAAATCTTCTATGGAAAATAACGAGTTGTTCAGACGTTAAGCTTTAGACTACATTTAAAATGTGCTTTCCTGTCTATGAAACTATTTATGTTCTTGGGCTAATGATCAATAACGTGTGGCGTTACATGTTGAACTCATTTCTGAGCCACTATATGTTTTAGTAATGAAAAATAAGTCCTCTCTTGGTTTGAATGTTATAACTTTGGACGAAAATAATCAATCGAAATTTGGGAAGAATAGTGATTATGAATTTCATTAACAAATATATAGATTGTAAGGGAGCAGTTAAAACCCCTAATTCCTCGAAAGGGTGTCTACTAGATGACAGTGGGTGAACGTCACATGTTACTCTCAATGCTCGTTTTTACACAGCCTATATTTTCATTCTAAGCAATTAGCTACATCAGAAAATTATGCCATAAGATATTGAGTGTAACTGTACAACATGTATGAAGATGTTGAGTTGTTTCCAAACTGGTTTGTTTGTTTCCAAAACTACCAATTATATGAAGAGTTAAAGTTGTTGAAATTGGTTGTTCGAGCTGCTCAGTAAGGTGTTTTATTTTGTAAGGCAAAAAATGAAATGTAAATTAATTGCAGATTTTGTTTACATCCCGAATACCAGTGATCTAGGAGATACATATTCCAGTTTTCAAGAAGACTGGATGTAGGTGTTGCACACTTTTATTAGTTCTGAAAAGTAATAAAAATTTAATTTTTCAATGTTAATTATTTTTATTGGGAAAATTAAAAATCACAAACTTAAAATAATATTAAAACTAGACACTGAGATTAATAGGTAGTATGATAGACAAAACATGTGTTGTATTAATGAACTTTGAATGATGCATTCCCTTCTTTTGCTCAATTCGTGACAAATTTTCTTTGATGCTCGGCTACGCTCAGCAAGAATTGTTTTTGTTGTATGTCCCCGACCGATTCGTTAAACATTTTTATCAGAGCAAGTCCTCTTCCTGCAGTGTCATTGACCACTTTAAGAGCGTTCACATGGCTTCTTAAAAAATTACTGCAGTATTCTGTCACGTCATAGACCCCCAGAATTCAGAGAACGCCTTTGTTTTATTAGTAACGAAATAGTCAGGGCTTTTCCTTCAAAAATTAGGTTTTTGCCTGCTAATAGTTTCCTTACCTTTTCTTAACAGGTTTGATTTCTACATTTTTAGTTATATTTTACTTAACAATTTTTCATTTTTAGATATTTTTACTTAACGTCCTGAGTAATACGTTCGTCCAAAAAAAGCGAATCCTATGATTGTTTCTGATAGATACCAAAGGTGTCTCCTAACAACAGTGAGAGTACCTTCTGTGCCTTCTGCATCTGGTCAAGTACTCATAAGCCGTAGCATATGCAAATCTTTCTTTCGCGCCTCATGCCAAAAGCTGATGAACTGTGGTATCGTGTTGAAGCTGCATGGGCAGCTGTACCTGTACACGCCATCCAAGCTCTGCTTGAATCAATGCCCAGGCGTATCAAGGCTGTTATTGCAGCCAGAGGTGGTTGTTCTGGGTACTGATTTCTCAGGATCTATGCACCCAATTTGCGTGAAAATGTAATCGTATGTCAGTTCTAGTATAATATATTTGTCCAATGAATACCCGTTTATCATGTGCATTTCTTCTTGGTGAAGCAATTTTAGTGGCCTGTAGTGTAGATGCAGATAAGTTGCCAAATGGGTTTAATGGATATATTCCAGCTTCTCTATATTCATGTTGTGTTACATTATCAGTGTGTAGCTTTTTGTCAAATGTTGCTCTCTTAGCAAGTATTTGCAAAATGGACAACACCGTATCTTGATACTAAATCATTCGAGCAGTTGACTGAGATTTCTAAGTCTGATGTGCATTAGAATGTCAAATATTAAAAACTAACTTCTGAGAATGAATTCTTATTACAAATATACTCTTGACAAAATCGTGGTTTTCATAGAATTAAATGCAACAACAGTTTTGGGGACCACGATTATATGATCAAGAATGTTAAAGTGTACAGTTTATCTCATAAATTTCCATACTTGCATATGTCATGGAATAACAGTACCAGGAGAATAGTGTAACATATACAATTTCAAGAGCTTCCATTATGCTCAGATAAATATCTCGAGTCTATAAATATAAATGTCGTGTGACTAGGGCCTCCCGTCGGGTAGACCGTTCGCCGGGTGCAAGTCTTTCGATTTGACTCCACTTCGGCGACTTGCGTGTCGATGAGGATGAAATGATGATGAGTAGGACAACACAACACCCAGTCCCTGAGCGGAGAAAATCTTCGACTCAGCCGAGAATCGAACCCAGACCCTTAGGATTGACGTTCTGTCACGCTGACTACTTTTTTTTCTTTTTTTTTCTTTTTTTTTTTTTTTTTTTTGACATCCGTTCAAGTTGATTGTTGATTCCTTGACTCAGTTTTTTTATTACAGAGAGCACGCAGCCCTCTGACCGAACACGCTGAGCTACCGTGCCGGCTAACCACTCAGGTACCGGGGGCGGACTGTCGAGTCTATGCAAGTGTATCGTATGTATTCTACTCCAAAACAGAAAACTAAAATACTAAAGAAAATAAGCAAAGTTTAATGATAAGGTTTCCCAGTAAAATAATGACTACCATGGCAAATTACATCACCAAAGGCACTGTCGCATTCCCTCCGTCAAAATACACCGGAATTACAACACAGAAATGTACCTTAGATAATACACGGGACGTTAAACTGTATTCAGAATGAACGGTAATATTAAAGAACATCTGTAATACAGTAGGAAATAAGAGTCATTTTAGTATCACATCTCTGATATGAAGGTAAAGTAAAAGTGATATGACTTTAGAAGGAAGGGTAAAAAGTAGATTGTTCCTGGAAACTTTTATTTGTTCTTCTTCAGCAGCTCTTAGTTTATTTTATTATTTGAAATCGCCCTTTTTTTTCTAGGAAAATATAATTACTGACAAACATTATCTTAACTCGCAAATTATCACCTGGGACGATGTAATCTTTGCGATATACGCATAGTAGCGTATACCACCTTTAAACTCGCCATTGGGTCCTGTGACGTCATCTCCGACCTCGCCGTCTCCGTACGCTCGAAGATTCGATTCACGAGTTTCCGCCGCTGCCTATTTAACTGAAAACCCGTCAGTTGAATCTGTTGTAGAATACAAGAAGATTCTACAAGCATAGAATGGAGAGCGAATACGCGAGGACTCTCGACATTTCCGTTACTTAGGCAACTGCTCGGCGTAACGGTTATTATATACCAAACTAGATGAGTACCCGACGTTGCCTGGGTCTCTATTTACCCTAGTCTTCTGATAGTACATCTCCTCCTTCCTCCTCTTTCTGTCGATCTCCTCCTTCTCCTCTCCCTCAGTATGCATATCCTCCACCCACCACTCTTTGTCCACCTCCTCCTGTGCCTCCCTCTGTCCACCTGCCCCTGCCTGTCCATCTGCTCATCCCCCCTCTCTGCGCATCTGCTCCTCCCCTCTCTGCGCATCTGCTCCTTACCCTCAATCCATCTACTCCTTCCTCCTCTGCCCATCCCCTCCTACCCTCTCTCTCTGTTCATCTTCTCCTCCCCCCTCTCTCAGTACACCTCTTTCTCCCCCTCACAATGTCCATCTCTTCTTCCTCCCTGTCGCTGCTCATCTCCTCTTCTCTCCTTCCCTGTCCTTCTCCTCCTCTTTCCCTTCCCTGTACATCTCCCCTCCCTTCTCTCTGTACATGTCCCCCCCATCCCTCTCTCTGACCATCTCTTCCTCCCACATGTCTCTGTCCATCTTTTCCTCATTTCTTCCTCTGTCCATTTCCTACTCTCACCTTTTTTTGTCCTTTCGTCCTCCCCCATTCTCTCCATTTCCTCTTATCCCCCTGTCTGGGTCCATCTCCTCCATCCCTCTTTCTGTCTGTCCATCTCCTCCTCCCCCTTCTTTCTCCACGATATCACCCCTACTCCAATAACAGCATGGTGATTCTTACGCCAACATTATTTCTTTCAGGCCATAGTTTACATGAGTACCAAATTTGGTTTAAAACGTTCGAAGGGCTTAAGATGAGCTTTTTACCCATGGCTTTCCCCACGTACATCCATGTCAAATATATTTTGCATATATCGGGTGATCAAAATGTCAGTATAAATTTGAAATCCAAATAAATCACGGAATAATGTAGATAGAGAGGTACAAATTGACACACATGCTTGGAATGACATGGGGTTTTATTGAAACCAAAAAAATACAAACGTTCAAAAATTGTCCGACAGGTGGCGCTTCATCTGATCAGAATAGTAATAATTAGCATAACAAAGTAAGACAAAGCAAAGATGGTGTTCTTTACTGGAAATGCTCAACATGTCCACCATCATTTCTAACATTCTGTGTGGTGTCTGTTTGTTCTATATCGTGTCTCCCTACCACTTACGCGCAACGACGCTCTGAGTGTGGTTTTTAGGGAGCTGACTAATTTGAACCTGGGACCTGTTGCTGGTAAGGAGACGCCAGACCACACATGACATGTAGAGTTCAGAAGAGTTCAGTGAGACTAGCGATGATATAACCAAATACTTAATGATTTCAGCGTCAGCTCCACTGCACTCCCTGTAAAAGAATCTTAATACTAACTAAATTTAGTGGAAGGGGTTCAAGGCTTTCCTATTTTCAGTTAGCTGGTAAAATAACGTCGAAAAAGCAGTTAAGTTTACCATTGGAAATTTTATTCTACTCACAAAACATTGTTTATAAATTGCACTATTGATAAAAGGAAATGTTTTAATACAGGATGGTAAAAACCAACTGCGTTCAACAAAAATATGAACGAATATTCCCTGAATGGGTTTCCAAGTTCTACAATGGATCGAAGGATGACCTATGCCATATCACATCTATAATCTAGATTTAATTTAAGTTTCACGAAAGAGAAAACTATCAAAATGGTCTACAGTGGCCCTCAATTATCTTTAATAACTTATCTAACTTGTCGTCAATTACAGTGGCTGATGCGGCTTCTCAATAACTATATAACAGAAAAATCATCGCGTTTCAGATTTTTACTTCAAGTGGCAAATGTGAACACCATGAGCTTTAATTGACGATCGACACTAGTATTACGCAAAAAGGGGGTGTAACAGATGAGACTTCTGCAGTTCTGAGTGAAGCTTTATGCGCTGTTATGCGGCATCGCGTGCGTTCATTGCCTTGTCGGTGTTCGTCAGGGGGGCGGCGGGCTGCACAGCGCCGCTCACCTCGCCGTCTCGAAAGCAACTCTCTCGTAACTTCTCCTTACTACAATTTACCGAAGTTGGTTTAAAAAAACTATCTGGCTGTGTTTTCATCTGACCAATCAGGGTCTCAATGTTAACCTTAAGCTCCGCCTATCCAATGAGAAACGTTATACTTTTCGTGGTGGGGCAATGTTTTTAAAGTTTACAATGTAACAGAGACGAGAAAAAGTCTCACGCTAAAACTTGCAGCTGGCGTGGTCCTTTAAATGTTATCGTAAGATCTATACTGTTCTTCTGGAGGGCTCTAGCTTTTAGCATGGGCTGGGGGGGGTGGTCCTGACGTAACAGAGACGCGAAAAAGTCTCATGCTAAGGCTCTAGCTTTTAACATGGGCTGGGGGGTGGTCCTAACGGTTAGCTGACGACGTGGGTGTCCGTCCCTTATCGTAGGGCCTTCTAACTTAACACGGTTCTGCTTTCGGCTTCTGTTCTCGTTTCTCCCCTCGGAACTGCGTCTGTCTCACGGTGGGAAGGTATGACATGCATTTAGGCATTCTTGTGTTAGTCTGTGGTATTCCATTTGCTCACTCATTACTCGTATTACTTTGGTTAATTTAATGTCACGATTTATTTGGAGCTATGTGACATACTACTGGATTTGATTATCATGTCAGGGTTTTCATGGAAGGTGTTGGATTTGCCTGACACCTTACAGATCACCACCCTTCGAACTTAATTTTTGCACTGAATTTAGGCAATGATTGAATCGTTGTCTAAGTCAGTCAAAAATTATTCCTTTATCCAAATTTTGCTGCCTACTGTTCAGCCACGTTATTCTGGTTCTATGCTAGTTTGTATTACTAATTTATATTTTTATATTCTTCCACATTATTCTCAAAAATGACAAGAGAAGAATATTTTTATGCTATTATCAATTTTTAATTATTTTCTTTCTTTATTTAAGTATGAAGTTTGTTTTTTAAGAAGTTAATTATCGAAAGTGAGGAGTCTTTCACATCGATTTTCTCAGAAATATATTTTTTTTATAAATGTAGTAGTTAAGTAAAATCTATTCCTAACACCTTTTACTAAATATCATGTACAAGTAAAATGTATTAGTTTCTAGACACTCATTTCAACATTGTTACACTAACAAATAAGAATTATTTCCAAGAATTGCTTTGACAAAGAAATATACATACACAAGTATTGAGATATTATCCTAACAAATGGTAGAAATGTTTAAAAAAAAGGGAAAACATCCAACAAGATAATTTTTTATTCTTTGTTTTTATAAGGAGAAAATAAGTAAAATACAGTTATTCTTTTTTTTATGAGGAGAAAATAAGTGGCATATAGTTTTAGTGTTTATTAGGGCTAACTTTTGTTCTTTATATACTGTCCATTTCAGAACTAATGACTTATTTTTATCGATAGTCTATTTTTTACTTAAGTCCATAGTCAATGACCGTTATTTTGTAGTTTATTAGCTGTCTGGTGTGCTTAACTTATTTACTTTTTCACACGTTTCTTTTGCACAATTCCTACATCACATAATTTGATTTCACACATTCACACAATCCTATGAATGTTTAAGCATGAGGTTGGCGAATGTTTTTTGCATGAAGGTGATGGACTTGAGCGAGATGGATGTGGGCAAGTATTTGATGTACAGCTTCGTTCGTCGTTCCTTGTTGGCTTTGCAAGTGTGTGTTGCTGTTGTGGAGGTCCCATAATGGAATGGGGCTGTGAGTGCAGAATCTCGTGGTTTACTGGCTTTGTATGTGTGAAAGTCATCGTTATGTGTCGCTGAAAGCGGTCGTTTTTCGTTGTAATACTTCGCAGACGACTTGTCTCGTAACTTCCACAGCATTGTTTCTAATAGGACCTCTTACTTTAATCTTACGTGTTTTCAGAACTGGCAATTCCTCATTGGCATTACACTGCATGAATAAATTTTCTGAGATCGCAGTCAGTTCACTTCCGCTATCAATTACAATATTGACTGGGATATGCTTTACCATGGCCTTCACAATTGGTTGAATTTGAAAGGGTTGGATCTGTTCTTCTTCTTCTTGCATCAACGAATCCTCCACTGAATCATACGTGAGTCTTTTTAGGAATTTCCCTTGTGAATTCGAACTTTCTGTAGGATAAGCTTCGACTGCTACTTCTCTCTCTTTTATTTCCTCTTCTCTGTTTCTTCCTTCATTTACGCTTTCTTCAACATCCTCTACTTTTTCCTCGTCCTCGTCTATCTTCTCCTTCCTCGTCACTACTTCCACATAATCGCATCTAAATGCTCTAATTATCGCTTCATAACTTCCTTCATTATATACGTTGCGTTGTGTGCCCACTCGTAACTTATTTTCAACTTCTGTCGACTGCGCATTATCCTCATTGAATTCGCTTTCCCTGGTTTCCATCTCAAATAGCTCTGCAATACTCATTACTTCGTCCTTTCCTCCTACATTCGTTGTGCATGCCTCTGGTAATTCATCTTCCTCGTCAGTATTCTCCCAATTAATTTCGTCCCAACACTATATTGTTATTTTCTTGTCTTCGTTTTCATCTGGTCCCTGCGGATTTGTTTCTTCCTTCTTCTCTTCTCGTGATAAGATTTTTACTTCTCTGTTCAAGGGGCTGCAATTGTCCTGGGTCGGTGCGTCATTCTCTTTGGCATGGGCGCTTAGCTGTCAATTCGAACGTTTATCGGGGTTTGGTGGTCTTACCTACACCTCTTCTATCTGTATTCTCTTTTCTTGTTCAGCTTGTTGATAGTGGTTTCTTTGTTGATAATTTGTCGGTCTATTGGTTCTCCAGCACCCGTTCCGGTTGTCGTTATTCCCTCTGTAATAGTTGTTGCCGTTCCTGGCTGAATTATAGTTATTGCCATATTCTCTTCTAAATCCATGACCGGTTCTTTGTTGAAATCTATTGTCGTTTCTTGGTGCGAAGTTATCACATGGTTCGTAATTAATGTTTCTTCGTACTGTGTCTTGTGGATTCCACTGCTTTTTGCTTTCGTTTTCACGTGCGCTTCGTCTTTTTCTTGCGTCATCTTCCGAAAATATGAACTCTAATTCCCTTAGAATACCTTTAAATGCTTCGACGTCATTGCCTCCGCGACCTACTAACGATTGCTGGTATTTCAATGGTAGCTTCATCGCACATAATTTAATCAACTCTCCGTCACTGTATGGTACATCTAAGCATTGATTTTTCTTTGCCATTAATTCGAAAAATTTGACGGGACTCTTGTCTCCTGAATTTTCAAAATATGGGTTCTGTAATAATTCGTACTTCACTCTGTTCTGTGCTTCGCTGGACCAATATCGTGAGAGAAACTTCTCTCTGAAATCTTCGTACGATCGGCATGTCGCTGCAACATTCTGCATGGTTTCTGCGACTGTTCCTGACATGTGTGCACATATAAAGTCTAATTTGGGTGTTAGCATTCAGTGTTCTGGTAATCCTACTCGGAATTGATCAATAAACGTTCGTGAATGTAATGAGTTTCCTTCTCGAAAGTGTCGAAATTTTCTGGCTGTGAGGAAATGATCGTTGTCGTACTTCGTCATAGTTCCATATGAAATTCGCGATTCTTCGCCACTTTTGTTTCTGATCATTTCTCCCGTCGTTCTTTCCGGTTGTGGTAGATCCATTGGATATTGTCCACTGTAACTTTCGCCTACCCTTGCGTAGAATCGTTAGAGTGGTACGCAATAATTTTCTTCCATCGGTTGTGAACGTGTAGCTGAATGCATTGCACTGTACTCTTCGCGACCTGGCTTTTCATTGTCAGGTATTCGTTCGGTATCTTGTCTGGCTAACCTTGCTGCTTCATTGCACGATCCAAACTGTCTTGAAACATACATTTGTGGTTCCGCATGTGTTTGTGATGACGTTTGTTCATCAAGAATTTCGAAACGTGTTTGTTGCTGTGCAGGCTGTCTGATTTCACGTATGTTACTTTCCGCCTGTGATTGGAATCGCAAATGCGTAATATCTTCGTTAATTGCTTGTTTTTCCGGTGCTGTTACAGATACGGATGTGGTTGCGGACTCTGTGCTTGTTCGATACTGTTTGCTACGCTCTTAAATGGTTTGCAACAACTCTGTTCGCAATTTCTGAAATTGTCGCTTCGTTTGCGCTTCTATTTTGACTATGCGGTTATCATATCTTTTCAGCGCTGCTTTTGTGATACGTTTGTGTAACACACTGTTTTCAACAACTTCACGCGCTGTACCTGCTGCTTGTCTAGTAATTTCGTTTATCTGTTTCTCTAGCTTCTTGACTTCTCCGTGGGTATTGTTACGTAATGTTTTGATCTCGTCCTGAATGTCATTACGCAATGTTTGTACGTCCTCTTGTACCTTGTCAATGTCTGTTCTCAATTGATTGTGACCTGTTATTAAGTTTCCTATCACTTCTCGAGGTTCTTTTGCCTCGTCTTCAACATGACTTAGGTGTAACTGAATTTTTTTGTTTTGTTCTTTAATCACACGCATTTGTCTCGTGGTTTCTGCATTTTGTTTCGTCATTTCTGCATTCTGAATTTTAATTTGGTTCGCAATTTCTTTATTTTGTCTTGTCATGGTTTCCGTCATTAATTGTAATAATTCTGCCAGATTGGTGGGTCCTATTGCGATTTCTTCCGACGTCCTACGCTCTGTGTTTTCGCCCAAGTGTTGGTTTGCAACCGATTGCATTGAACTGTGCGGTGACACGTTTCTGCTCGAATTCCTTGTACTCTGTGGTGAGGGAGCTCTGATTACTTGTACTATGGGTTCTACGTATTGAAGACGCAAGTTAGAATCCTCATCGACTGTCTCTCTACTTTCCTGCTCCTCTGTCGTATGCTGACTTACGTTTTCTATGCCTTGACGTACATTATCCTCGTTATGGTGCGTTATATGTCCTATTTCTCGCGATACTGCATCGTCTGTTGTACTGTCCTCTATTCTCTGTCCATTTTCATGCTGGGTCTCTACCTCAATTCGGTCAAGGTCTCGATCTGCCATTGCTAATCTTTCCGAATCCCTTATTTTCTGTTTTAAAAGCAATTCACGCGCCCTACTTCGAGTCAACATGCGCTCATACGATCTCACGCGTTTCATAAACTTTTTGTTCACACGACTTAACAAACCATTCACTTACTTGTTGGGTCAGAACCAACTTGTCAACGATGTATCCGCCACCTGTGCGCTTGCATTGGAGAGAAAACTTAATTCTAGCAATATTAAAATTCATAACTTAATTATGCTATTCTCTCTGCCAGAATGTCTCACTTTTATTGAATACTTTGTTACTATCTATCGCTGCAGCTACTGTTTTCGACTATTTATAACGTTCAAAAAAAATTTATTTTTTTTTATTACGAAAATTTTTCAACAGGATGTTTTTCTGACCTAGATAGGCATGTGGTCGACCTTCAATCATGGTATTTTACCATCCTGTCAGGGTCGCCATTTTCTAACATTCTGTGTGGTGTCTGTTTGTTCTATATCGTGTCTCCCTACCACTTTCGCGCCACGATGCTCTGAGCGTTTTTTTTAGGGAATTGACTAGTTTGAACCTGGGACCTGTTGCTGGTAAGGAGACGCCAGACCACACATGACATGTAGAGTTCAGAAGAGTTCAGTGAGACTAGCGATGATATAACCAAATACTTAATGATTTCAGCGTCAGCTCCACTGCACTCCCTGTAAAAGAATCTTAATACTAACTAAATTTAGTGGAAGGGGTTCAAGGCTTTCCTATTTTTAGTTAGCTGGTAAAATAACGTCGAAAAAGCAGTTAAGTTTACCAATGGAAATTTTATTCTACTCACAAAACATCGTTTATAAATTGCACTATTGATAAAAGGAAATGTTTTAATACAGAATGGTAAAAACCAACTGCGTTCAACAAAAATGTGAACGAATATTCCCTGAATGGGTTTCCAAGTTCTACAATGGAACGAAGGATGACCTATGCCATATCACATCTATAATCTAGGTTTAAATTAAGTTTCTCAAAAAAGCAAATTATCAACATGGTCTACAGTGACCCTCAATTATCTTTAATTACTTATCTAACTTGTCGTCAATTACAGTGGCTGATGCGGCTTCTCAATAACTATATAACAGAAAAATCATCACGTTTCAGATTTTTACTTCAAGTGGCAAATGTGAACACCATGAGCTTTAATTGACGATCGACACTGGTATTACGCAAAAAGGGGATGTAACAGATGAGACTTCTGCAGTTCTGAGTGAAGCCTTATGCGCTCAAAATGCGGCATCGCGTGCGGTCATTACCTTGTCAGTGTTCGTCAGGGGGCGGTGGCCGGCGCAGCTCCGTCCAGCTCGTCCTCTCGGAAGCAACTCTCAACTTCTCCTTACTACAATTTACCGAAGTTGGTTTAAAAAAAAAAAACTATCTGGCTGTGTTTTCAGCTGACCAATCAGGGTCTCAATGTTAACCTTAAGCTCCGCCTACAAAAATTCTGTCTATCCAATGAGAAACGTTGTACTTTTCGTGGTGGGGCAATGTTTTTAAAGTTTGCAAAGTAACAGAGACGCGAAAAAGTCTCACGCTAAAACTTGCAGCTGGTGTGGTCCTTTTAGCGTTATCATAAGATATATACTGTTCTTCTGGAGGGCTCTAGCTTTTAACATGGGCTGAGGGGTGGTCCTGATGTAACAGAGACGCGAAAAAGTCTCACGCTAAAAACTTGCGGGTGGTGTAGTCATAGCGGTTAGCTGGTGACGTGGGTGTCCGTCCCTTATCGTAGGGCCTTCTCGCTGAACACGGTTCTGCTTTCGGCTTCTGTTCTCGTTTCTCCCCTCGGAACTGCGTCTGTCTCACTGTGGGAAGGTATTACATGCATTTAGGAATTCTTGTGTTAGTCTGTGGTACTCCATTTGCTCACTCGTTGCTCGTATTACTTTGGTTAATTTAATGTCACGATTTATTCGGAGCTATGTGACGTACTACTGGATTTGCTTATCATGTCAGGGTTTTCGTGGAAAGTGTTGGATTTGCCTGTCACCTTACACATTCGTCAACAGTAGCTGTAGTCGAGGAATAATGTTGTGAACAGCACTGTAAAGCATGTCCGGAGTTATGGTGAGGCATTGGCATCGGATGTTGTCTTTCAGCATCCCTAGAGATGTCGGTCGATCACAATACACTGGCGACTTCAGGTAACCCCAAAGCCAATAATCGCACGGACTGAGGTCTGGGGACCTGGGAGGCCAAGCATGACGAAAGTGGCGGCTGAGCACACGATCATCACCAAACGACGCGTGCAAGAGATCTTTCACGCGTCTAGCAATATGGGGTTTTTTTGTGCTAATAAAACCCCATGTCATTCCAAGCATGTGTGTCAATTTTTACCTCTCTATCTACATTATTCCGTGGTTTATTAAGTTCTCAAATTTATACTGACTTTTTGGTCAACCGGTATTTTGCATATTTCACGCGGTTTTTTTTTTTTTTTTTTTTTTTTACGCATATGTCATGTATCTTTCTATCGAATTTCGCCCTGCAGTTTCATTTTCGCTCATCTGAGTGTTTATGCCGTCATGTCTCCTGAACTACGTGTTGTGTGATTATATAACCTTGCTGGTACATCCAGTGCCATATCTAAATACTGTTTACAAAATGTGTTGCTGATACAGCTAGTAGCAAAGAAGTAAAAACTTAAACGTCATGTTTCATTCGGCAGTTTTACTGCATGAGCTGCGAAAATGTTGTAAGCGACAAACTTTTTTCCTTTCATCATTTTGTGCGAGGTGTAAGCGAGAAGAAGTTCATAAAGGTTTGAAATTATGCGAGAAGTTTGATACAAGTCACAAAGTGCTCTCATTCTCAAATACTGGGTGAATAAAGTATGAGTATTCGCGCGTCGTCGGCCACACTGCTTTTTCGCCCCCACCCCAGCCCCATTGTTAGGTAAGTGGTTCTTCCCCATCATAGAGATTTTTTATAGACAGTAAATGATACCTGTACCAAGTTTCGCTGAAATCGATCCTGTGGTTTAGGAGGAGATGTGAAACATGCATGCCTAAAAACATACATACATACGTTCGTTTTTGCTGTATGTATGGATACAATAACTGAACGGTTCTTCGGTGACTGCCGTGAATTTATTTTAATCTTTAATCCCTATTCAGAGAATGTGTAACAATTACGTTTATATATAATATTCTATAAATGGTGATTAGTTATTAATATAAATTTAGACCAGTCTTCGAAAAAATTACACAAAGGGATAATATGGCACACATCTCGTCTTTTTTTTTTTTGTTATGAGTCATCAGTCTTCTGACTGGTTTCATGCAGCCCGCCACGAACCCTTCTCCTGCTCCAATTTTTTCATGTCAGTGTAGCACTTGCAACTTATGTCTTCTATTATTTGCTGGCTGTATCCCAATCTCTGTCTTCCTCGTGCCATGGAAATTATTCCCTGATGTCTTAACAGATGTCCTATCATCCTTGTCAGGGTCTTCCCTTTATTCCTTTCCTCGCCGATTCTGCGAAAAACCACCTCAGTCCTTACCTTATCCGTCCACCCGGTTTTCAAAGTTCTTTTGCAGTACAACATCCCAAATGCTTCTATTCTCTCCTGCTGTTCCAGTTTTTCCACAGTCCATGTGTCACTGCCATATAATGCTGTGCTCCAGACGTACATTCTCAGAAATTTCTTCCTCAAATTAAGACCTATCTGAATATAGTAGACTTTGAATCTTTGAATATAGTAAACTTCTCTTTGCCAGAAATTCGCTTTCTGCCAGTGCTAGCCTGCTTTTTATGACCTCCTTGCTCCGTCCATCATGGGTTATTTTGCTGCCTTGGTAGCAGAATTACTTAACTTCATCGACTTCGTGATCACCAATCCTGATATTAAGTTCCTCGTTGTTCTCATTTCTGCTACTTCCCATTACTTCCGACTTTCTTCAGTTTACTCTCAATCCATATTCTGTACTCATTAGACAGTTCATTCCGTTCAACAGGTCCCGTAGTTCTTCTTCAGTTTCACTGAGGATAGCAATGTCATCATCGAATCATTTCTTTTATTTCCGTCACTGCTTCTTCGATGTATAGACTGAACAACGGAGGCGAAAGACTGCACTCCTGGAAATTGAAATAAGAACACCGTGAATTCATTGTCCCAGGAAGGGGAAACTTTATTGACACATTCCTGGGGTCAGATACATCACATGATCACACTGACAGAACCACAGGCACATAGACACAGGCAACAGAGCATGCACAATGTCGGCACTAGTACAGTGTATATACACCTTTTGCAGCAATGCAGGTTGCTATTCTCCCATGGAGACGATCGTAGAGATGCTGGATGTAGTCCTGTGGAACGGCTTGCCATGCCGTTTCCACCTGGCGCCTCAGTTGGACCAGCGTTCGTGCTGGACGTGCAGACCGCGTGAGACGACGCTTCATCCAGTCCCAAACATGCTCAATGGGGGACAGATCCGGAGATCTTGCTGGCCAGGGTAGTTGACTTACACCTTCTAGAGCACGTTGGGTGGCACGGGATACATGCGGACGTGCATTGTCCTGTTGGAACAGCAAGTTCCCTTGCCGGTCTAGGAATGGTAGAACGATGGGTTCGATGACGGTTTGGATGTACCGTGCACTATTCACTGTCCCCTCGACGATCACCAGTGGTGTACGGCCAGTGTAGGAGATCGCTCCCCACACCATGATGCCGGGTGTTGGCCCTGTGTGCCTCGGTCGTATGCAGTCCTGATTGTGGCGCTCACCTGCACGGCGCCAAACACGCATGCGACCATCATTGGCACCAAGGCAGAAGCGACTCTCATCGTTGAAGACGACACGTCTCCATTCGTCCCTCCATTCACGCCTGTCGCGACACCACTGGAGGCGGGCTGCACGATGTTGGGGCGTGAGCGGAAGACGGCCTAACGGTGTGCGGGACCGTAGCCCAGCTTCATGGAGACGGTTGCGGATGGTCCTCGCCGATACCCCAGGAGCAACAGTGTCCCTAATTTGCTGGGAAGTGGCGGTGCGGTCCCCTACGGCACTGCGTAGGATCCTACGGTCTTGGCGTGCATCCGTGCGTCGCTGCGGTCCGGTCCCAGGTCGACGGGCACGTGCATCTTCCGCCGACCACTGGCGACAACATCGATGTACTGTGGAGACCTCACGCCCCACGTGTTGAGCAATTCGGCGGTACGTCCACCCGGCCTCCCGCATGCCCACTATACACCCTCGCTCAAAGTCCGTCAACTGCACATACGGTTCACGTCCACGCTGTCGCGGCATGCTACCAGTGTTAAAGACTGCGATGGAGCTCCGTATGCCACGGCAAACTGGCTGACACTGACGGCGGCGGTGCACAAATGCTGCGCAGCTAGCGCCATTCGACGGCCAACACCGCGGTTCCTGGTGTGTCCGCTGTGCCGTGCGTGTGATCATTGCTTGTACAGCCCTCTCGCAGTGTCCGGAGCAAGTATGGTGGGTCTGACACACCGGTGTCGATGTGTTCTTTTTTCCATTTCCAGGAGTGTATATCCCCGTCTTACACCATTTTTAATCCGTGCACTTCGTTCTTGATCTTCCATTGTTATTGTTCCCTCTTGTTTACTGTAAATATTTTACGCTGCCTTCTTTCCCTATATTTACTCCTATTTTTGTCAGGCTTTCGAGCGTCTTGCACCACTTTATATTGTCGAATGCTTTTTCGAGGTCGACAAATCCTATGAACGTTTCTCGATTTCTCTTCAGTATTGCTTTCATCATCAACTGCAACGTCAGAGCCGGCCTTTGTGACCGAGCGGTTCTAGGCGCGTCAGTCCGGAACCGCGCTGCTGCTACGGTCGCAGGTTCGAATCCTGCCTCGGGCGTGGATGTGTGTGATGTCCTTAGGTTAGTTAGGTTTAATTAGTTCTAAGTCTAGGGGACTGATGACCTCAGATGTTAAGTACCGTAGTGCTCAGAGCCATTTGAACCATTTTTTTTGCAACGTCAGAATCACCTCTCTAGCACCGTTATCTTTCCTAAGGCAAAATTGATCGTCATTTAACACATCCTCAATTTTCTTTTTCATTCTTCTGCATACTATTCTTGTCAGCAACTGGGAAACACGAGTGCGATAATTCTCGTACTTGTTGGCTCTTGCAATCTTGGGAATTGTGTGGATGATGTTTTTCCGGATGTCTGATGGTATATCGTGAGTCTTATACATTCTACACACCAACGTGAATAACAGGTTTGTTCCCACTTCCCGCAATGATTTTAGAAATTCCGATGGAATGTTATCCATCCTGCCTTCAAAAACTCTTCTGAATTCCGATTCCAATACTGGATACCTACGTCTTATCTATCGGCTCCTGTTTCTTCTTTTGTCACGTGATCGGATAAGTCCTCCCCCTCATAGAGGCTCTCACTCTACTCTTTCCATCTATCTGCTCTCTCCTCCCCATTGAACAGTGGAATTCCCGTTGCACTTTTCATGTTACCACTCTTGCTTTTAATTTCACCGAAGGTTGTTTTGATTTTTTTATGTGATGACGGCAGTTATGAGTCGAAGGGGGCGAAAGGGAGAGTGTGGTTGGAAAGGGAGTGACAGAGGGTGGTAGCCTATCCCCTTCGTTATTCATTACATACATTGAACAAGCAATAAAGGAAACCAAAGAAAATTTTGGAGTAGGAATTAAAGTTCACGGAGAAGAAATAAAAGAAAATGGTTCAAACGGCTCTGAGCGCTATGGGACTTAACTTCTAAGGTCATCAGTCCCCTAGAACTTAGAACTACTTAAACCTAACTAACCTAAGGACATCACACACATCCATGGCCGAGGCAGGATTCGAACCTGCGACCGTAGCGGCCGCGCGGTTCCAGACTGCAGCGCCTTTAACCGCTTGGCCACCCCGGCCGGCGAAGAAATAAAAACATTGAGGTTTTCCGATGACATTGTAATTCTGTCTGTGACAGCAGAGGGCATGGAAGAGCAGTTGAACGGAATGGACAGTGTCTTGAAAGAAGGATATAAGATGAACATTAAAAAAATCAAAACGAGGATAATGGAATGTAGTCGAATTAATTCAGGTGATGCTAAGGGAATTAGATTAGGAAACGAGACACTTAAACTAGTAGATGAGTTTTGTTGTTTGGGCAGCAAAATAACTGAGGATGACTGAAGTACAGACAATACAAAATGTAGACTGCTAATGGCAAGAAAAGCATTTCTGAAGAAATTTCTTGACATGGGATATAGATTTAAGTGTTAGGAAGTCCTTCCCGAGGGTATTTGTCCGGAGTGCAGCAATGTATGGAAGTGAAACATGGGCGATAAACAGTTTAGATAAAAAAAATCTAGAAGCTTTCGAAATGTGGTTCTACAGAAGAATGCTGAAGATTAGATGAGTCGATCACGTAACTAATGAGATACTGTATACAGGGTGTTACAAAAAGGTACGGCCTAACTTTCAGTAAACATTCCTCACACACAAATAAAGAAAATATGTTATGTGGACATGTGTCCGGAAATGCTTAATTTCCATGTTAGAGCTCATTTTAGTTTCGTCAGTATGTACTGTACTTCCTCGATTCACCGCCAGTTGGCCCAATTGAAGGAAGGTAATGTTGACTACGGTGCTTGTGTTGACATGCGACTCATTGCTCTACAGTACTAGCATCAAGCACATCAGTACGTAGCATCAACAGGTTAGTGTTCATCACGAGCGTGTTTTTGCAGTCAGTGGAATGTTTACAAATGCGCAGTTGGCAGATGCCCGTTTGATGTATGGATTAGCACGGGGCAATAGCCGTGGCGCGGTACGTTTGTATCGAGACAAATTTCCAGAACGAAGATGTCCCGACAGGAAGACGTTCGAGCAATTGATCGGCGTCTTAGGGAGCACGGAACATTCCAGCCTATGACTCGCGACTAGGGAAGACTTAGAATGACGAGGATACCTGCAATGGACGAGGCAATTCTTCGTGCAGTTGACGATAACCCTAATGTCAGAGTCAGAGAAGTTGCTGCTGTACAAGATAACGTTGACCACGTCACTGTATGGAGAGTGCTACGGGAGAACCAGTTGTTTCCGTACCATGTACAGCGTGTGCAGGCACTATCAGCAGGTGATTGGCCTCCATGGGTACACTTCTGCGAATGGTTCATCCAACAATATGTCAATCCTCATTTCAGTGCAAATGTTCTCTTTACGGATGAGGCTTCATTCCAACGTGATCGAATTGTAAATTTTCACAATCAACCTGTGTGGGCTGACGAGAATCCGCACGCAATTGTGCAATCACGTCATCAACACAGATTTTCTGTGAACGTTTGGGCAGACATTGTTGGTGATGTCTGGATTGGGCCCCATGTTCTTCCACCTACGCTCAATGGAGCACGTTATCATGATTTCATACGGGATACTCTACCTGTGCTGCTAGAACATGTGCCTTTACAAGTACGACACAACATGTGGTTCATGCACGATGGAGTTCCTGCACATTTCAGTCGAAGTGTTTGTACGCTTCTCAACAACAGATTCGATGACGGATGGATTGGTAGAGGCGGACAAATTCCATGACCTCCACGCTCTCCTGACCTCAACCATCTTGACTTTCATTTGTGTGGGCATTTGAAAGCTCTTGTCTACGCAACCCCGGTACCAAACGTAGAGACTCTTCGTGCTCGTATTGTGGACGGCTGTGATACAATACGCCATTCTCCAGGGCTGCATCAGCGCATCAGGAATTCCATGCGACGGAGGGTGGATGCATGTATCCTCGCTAACGGAGGACATTTTGAACATTTCCTGTAACAAAGTGTTTGAAGTCACGCTGGTACGTTCTGTTGCTGTGTGTTTCCATTCCATGATTAATGTGATTTGAAAAGAAGTAATAAAATGAACTCTAACATGGAAAGTAAGCGTTTCCAGACACAAGTCCACATAACATATTTTCTTTCTTTGTGTGTGAGGAATGTTTCCTGAAAGTTTGGCCGTACCTTTTTGTAACACCCTGTAGAATTGAGGAGACAAGGAATCTGTGCCATAGCTTGATCAAAAGAAGGGATCGGTTGATTACATTCTGAGACGTCAAGGGATCACCAATTTAGTATTGGAGGGGGACGGGGAGGGGGGGGGGTCACAAACCATAGAGGGAGACCGACAGATGAATACAGTAAATAGATTCAGAAATATGTAGGCTGTAGTAGTTATTCGGAGATGAAGATGTTCGTATTGAATAGAGTAGCATTGAGAGCTGCATCAAACCAGTTTACGGACTGAAGACAACAACAACAACATATGCTGAGTCAGTCGTTCAAAAAATCGTTTCTTTTTCAACTTATTCACATTTTTCATGTAGCCATTACCCCTTAATTTCCCTGCACCTCCTATTTATTTCATTTCTAAGGGACTCGTATTTCTGTATTCCTGAGTTTCCCTAAACATTTTCGTACCTCCCTCTTTCGTCGATCAACTGAAATATTTCTTCTCTTACCCATATTTCATCGCAGTTACGTTCCTTGTACCTACGTTTATCTCTCCAACTCCCGTGACTGCCCTGTTTAGAAATGTCCATTCCGCTTCAACTGAACTGCCTACTGAGATATTCAAATTTCGCAATATCCATAGGTGAGAACTTCAAGCGTATCTCTCCGTTTCTTAGTACTTTCGTATCCCACTTCTTTGCACATTAATTCTTCCTAACTAGTCTCGGTAAACTTCAATCTATTCTTTATCATTACCAAATTGTGATTTGAGTCTATATCTGTCCCTGGGTACGCCTTACAATCCAACACTGTTTTCGGAATCTCTGCCTGGCCACGATGTAATCTAACTAAAATCTTCCTGTATTTCCTGGCCTTTTCCAAGTATACCTCCTCTTCTTGTGATTCTTGAATAGAGTACTCGCTATAACCACCTGAAATTTATTGCAGAATTCAATCAGTCTTTCTCCTCTCCTTACAAGTACCAAGCCTTTATTCTCATGTAGCCCTTTCTTCTACTCTTTCCGCTACAACCGCATTCCAATCCCCCATGACTGTTCGATTTTCAACTCCCTTTACGTACTGAATTATCCGTTCAATATCTTCGTATACCTTCTCTGTCTCTTCGTCTTCTGCATGCGACGTCGGCATCTATACCTGAACTATTGTTGTCAGTGTTGGTTGATTCTGATGAGAGCAACAAACACTTAACTGTTCACAGTAATTCATTCTCTGTCCTATCTTCCTGTTCATAACGAATCCCACTCTTGTTTTACCATTTCCTGTTGATATTACCCTGTACTCGTCTTACCAGAAATCCTTGTCCTCTTTCCATATTTCTTCACTGATGCCCACTGTATCTAGATTGAGCCTTAGCATTTCCCTTCACAGAATTTACAGCTTCTCTACCACGTTCAAACTACTGACAATCCATTCCCAGACCCGTAGCACACCATCCTTCCGCTAGTTACTCAATCTTTTTTTCATGGTCACCTCCCCCTTGATAGTCCATTGCCAGAGATCCGAATGGAGAACTAGTCTGGAATCGTTTTCCAACGGAGAGATCGTCATGACACTTTCTCAATCACATCTCGCTATTAGCCCATTAAAGGATGTTTCCGTGACCAAAGGAATACAGAAATGGCGCGCTTTCTTGTCGCGGAGACGTAGCGGTGACGTTGCTCTGTACTCTGTTTTCGTTTGACGGAGGAGATATGTCCTCTCACACTCATGCTCTCATTTGTTTGAACTGGACGAACTTTGTATGTTTTTCGTCTGAACCGTAGACTATAGCATCGAACTTTTTTCCAGACATCACTCTTCCTATTATAAAGCATATTTCCAGTTGCATACACTTCATCACTTAATTTTCGTCTTACACCCTCCACAGGGTCACAAAACACAGCTCCATTAGAGGCCGACAAGCGATCATTTTCGACGTCAGTACCACTTTACTACAGCAAGACCTGTACTCAACTTCCGTACTAGGTCACGACTAGCCTTACACTCCTTAACGCTACAGAGTGAAAGAACGAGTTGACGAGTAGGAAGGAACAGCAGCTCCGCCGTTCTGACTTGTACTCGCAGACCTATAGCGGAAGGAAGCCAGTATAGCAACGACGTAAAAACAGCACCTTGATTTCTAATGTGTGCACCCCTGAACATTAGCTTCGTACTCGCTCCGTTTCTGATCTGTAATATGTAGGAATAAATTTACAAAACCTGTAAGTCTATTCAATTTTGTTTCAGATGTCTCAAGAAGCCTACGGAAGAGAGTATGCCAACCCAGCCTAATTTTCTGTGTGTTCCAAGCGCCTGCATTAGTGCAAGAACAAATTACCCAAGCAACTGTTCTTCCAGTAGCTGAGAGAAACGCACACAGTGGAACATGAGGTTCTCACAGTGTGGGATATCAAAACAAACATCAGCGAGATTCATCCGTAGTTCAACAATTTTTATTCCAGTGTCGTTTTTGACACATTCTCGAAGCTCATAAACAGGAAACACATAACTGTCTGTGCTTTTCTACGTGACTGGATGGAACTGGTGGCACAAGTATCAACAACTAATGTATTCTGTTGTTATTTAAGTACTGGTTGGGATAAGAAAAACGCTTGAAATGTCTCTCTTTTATTAAGAATGAAATCAGATTACATATAGTGGGAAAACAAAACCTGTGTCAATTCATGATTACTTTAGGGATTTTAATTATAATACTTACTAGATTTGCTCATTAGAAAGTATTCACAGATTAAGCACCTAAACGCTCAAATAAATATAAAATTTTAGACATACTGTAGCAAATTAGGTTTTAAAATTCACACCAATTGCTTCCTGAACAACTATTACCTTTATTTCCTAGCATGAGTGATAGTACATTATGAAACAAATTATACAGCTATAGTTCCAATTCTCTACAAACATATGCTCTGTCAGACATCACAGCACTATGATTTTATGAAATATTCTTTGTTTATCTGATTATTCGTTACATTCAAACGTAAATAACCTAGGTCCAGTCCTTTCTTTTTGAAAATGTCCTTTTAAGCAGAACGTAAATGACTGCTGAAATCAGTGAGACACAAAGCTGCCCTCAACCCTTAACTAATACAAATGCAAGTAGTGTGTTTTAAAGCCATAACAAGAATAAACTAGTTTTTGAATTTGAAATAGATGAAATATGTAAGACAACAAAATTTTATCCAAGGTAAAAGCTGTGACTAACAAAGTCAATCTGATGCCTCTAAAAATCTTCCAAGTAGCTCTCTTATGAAAGAAATGCCTATTCTAATAATCAGTAGTTTCACTAGATATTTTTATAGAAAAGTCAATTTTACAACATAGATAATGAAGAAGAATTTCTTTGAAAGTAAAGCTCCTGGCATAAGACTAGAAATCACTGGGAACAGAAATGTTTCATACTACACATGCTTGTAAATAGGTAAAGGTTATTTAATTAGTAGTAGATTAGCATCTGTTTAACTCACATATCACAAAACATCAAATTCAGCGCTTAAACAGAATAAAATATTCATACATCTCTCATATGACCTAAAAAGTTTATTCGTTTTTAAACCAGTCATAGCCAGTTGAAGCCTGAAAAACCTTACACATCTAGAAGAGAAGCATACACATTTCATAGGTGCCTCATTAATGAAAGTTATTCTAGGGATTTAAGTAGTAGAACTCATAGAGAAAGAGCTTTTTTATACTCTAATTTTATAGTATTTGGTAACAGAACTAATGGCCAACAATATGAAATGAACTTTTCATGGCAGTGAAATCAAATATCAGAAAATACATACTTGTATATCCATTTTGATGTGGTATATATTTAGAACTAATGAGCAGTTTCAAAATAAAGCAGACCAAGCAAATATTTCTTGGTATAATCATCACCTTTCAGTGTAAAATAAATAACACACAAACACTCTATTGCCTCAGGAAAAATTTGGACTATCTTGTTAATAGCTATTTACCACTCATATTTCAGACAGCTTCTTATGATCATAAACAGCTACAGCATGTGTTTCAGGATGCAAAGATTGATACAACAAGCTTTTCGTCAGTATCTATGAATGTTTCAAATGGAAATATGCTATTCATTGATTTTAAAAAGACATTTACCTCTGAGAACCAAGAAATCTGATTAGTTTCACCTTCTAAGAAAAAGTTAGATGTATAGCGTTCATAAATACGTAGATGAATGTCGGTAAGATGCATTACAATTTTTGAGTCTTTTTTGCTCCAATCAGAGTCAATACTGAGAGGGGCAAATTCCTTGCTTTTGTTTCCAGTAAGTGTTTATAAATGTAATGGACAGAAAAGGCATATAAATAACTTTCCTCTTTACAAAAGCCATCCATAATTTTGTTATTTACCAATATGTACAGGAATTACATTTCAGTGGATATGAGCAGTACCATTAAAATTTCAATTTTGAATATAAACATCAAGTAATAATCTCATTGCATCCTCTGAAAGACAGAGAGGGATTTCAAATGTGTCTACAGTAGTACCAGAAGCAGAAATATGAAAGAAAGCCATAGAATAAAACCATCATAATTGAATCATCTAATCAAACCCATTCTGAACATGTGTTCAGCAACAAACCACTAAGTATTGGTCTTAATGACAATCAAACAGAACTTTTGCAAGATAAAATGCTCCTTTTTGTGTTATACACTGAAATGAGAAGGAAACTTTTATGACCAAATGAATTCATACAGTTAATTATAGTTGACACTGTTACTATAACTGGCAAATGGTGCAATAGGAAATAATAATCTTGAACTAAACAATATCCCCAATATATTTGGGGCCTAATAAAGTATATCCAGAAGTGGAGCGTTCTGAGCAACTGTTTCTAAATCAGGACCCAGCAAGACAGTACAGTGCTCAGACAATGGACATGTACCCATGAGGATGGCAGTTCAAATCCTCATCTTACCATCCTGATTTTGGTTTTCTATGCTTTCCCTAAATCATTTAATGTGAAGCCTGGAAGGTTCCTTTGAAAGGCTTGGTTGATTTTGTGAGCTTGTGCTCTATCTCTAATGATGTCATAAATGATAGAATGTTAAATTCTAATCTTCCTTCTTTCCTTTTGTCTACTCAGTAACAGGTTTCAATTTGTTTAATTAAGGTTCCTAAGAATAAGCAAACTCTGTAAAACATTCAGTGGCAATAACAAGGTTTTCTACATGATCTCACAGAATCCCCCATAAACATTCTTATGTTTAGAATGTCAAATCAAACACTTTTCAGCTGTCTAAATTGATTTGACATTCTGCACTGACCAGCTGAGGTCCTGCAACCATCTCTGAAAAGATGGACATACAGAGACTTCTCATGTTTAGTTTCTAGATAGTGTTTGTACAGAAGCTACTGATAGTGTATACAAACAAATTAAGAATTTAACGAATATTATTCTGTTTGTATCATTATACTGAAGAGGTGAGACAATTTTATATACTTATGTCATTTGAACTTCTCAGAGTCAGTCACAGTAACAGCTTTGACATAAGAGCATTCATGGAAATATTTTTAGAACAGTGTGTATAATTCTGTTCTATCACATACTCTTCTCATAGTGGTGAATCTTACATTTAATATTATTTTATTGTGTAAACCTGCCATAACATTCCTTCAAGATTTGCTGTCATCTAAAATGACACTGGAAACAGATTGTGGCTAGGTTTCGTGTAGAAAAATCAATGCCAAATATGAAAATTATTGATTATTCTTTTGTCATATGTTCCATAGTGCCTTCATAAACTTATAAAAAGTATACTGAATAGGAAAGTGGAAGGATATTTTCTTTTGGACTTGTATGTTTATGAAGTATAGGTAACAGAAATTTTGCCAATTATTGATTGTATAATATTAACAGAACCTTATAGTACTATTCATAGTATTATCAAATAGTAAAGATCATGTTGTTCCTAGTGCTTCATAATTCTGGTGAGGCACAAGCTAAAACCGTTTCATTTACTCACTTCAGAAAAAACACTACATGTCATAAAAAAGTCACAGCCTTTTAATTCTCTTTCATTATCAAAAAAAATGCAATGAATTTATGTACCTACCTTCTACAGGTATTGTCATTCAGAAATCTGTTTTTAATAGAACTAAATTCCTATATGGTCTGAACAATGAATGAAACCAGGTTTATAGTTCTTGAATATCAACATCAAAATGGATATAATACATTACTGCTTGAGCTTAGCTTCACTTGAAAACAAATTTTTAGCCTAATGAAACACAAACTCCATTTTGTGCTTTTAACAGTAGTAGAATAAGCAGTAATATTTGGTAAAAGCAAGGCTGGAGTATCTATATAGTCACCCATTTTTTGGGTTTCCTAAATTCAAAAAGATGGATGCTAAAGTTCTTCCTTCGAAAATGCTGGTCGGATCTCCTTCCCATCATTGTTAATCTGAGCTTGTACTCATTCTCTGATGACCTGCGTAAAGAAATACTACATTTGTTCATTATTTTTGCCATACTAGATTAACTACACTATAGTATTAATATACAAACAATCACTAACTAATGAAAGTTACACTCTGATAGTTATCTGTTATGTTTATTTTAAGAATCTCAAAATTTTTCATCTATGTAATATATTATAGTAATGTTTGGAATACAGTAAAATAATATGTTATATTAGCCACTCTACCTGCCAAATTGTCATAAATCCTCATATAATTTTGATGTCAGATATTCCTGTTTGTTAGTGTCAGATATTATTAAGTTAAAATTTTGTGACCATATTGCACTTTATGAGCACATTTTCATTAATGTTACTCACCCTCTGCAAATGGAAAGTTAGATACCCAAAGGAAAAGAAAGTTTCATTCTTTTTGTAAATGATAACTTTCTTTATGTTTGTCTGGGACACAACACTGAAACCTTGAGTGATATCTGTATTATTCCCTGTAACACTGTTAATACTGTAAATGCAGCTGGTGTACTGCTGAGATGGGTATTTTTAAACTCCGTATTTGTTGATATGATCGTTTGCTCTTAGTGGTACCTCCATCCACATTGGTGCCAGGTTTGATGCTTAAATCTCCTATTTTCAAGCAGTTGACTGTTTTATTCAGAATTTCTTTAAATTGTTATTTTATGGTGTTTTCCTAGTATTTTATTCATATAGGGATATCTAGAGAAGCTTTCACACTTACAGTGAACAGGACTGTGATGGAAAAAGGGGAAAATATGCAACACACAAAAAGAGAAAACAGTTAACAACTTGAAAATCAATTAGTTACTAGATGAACTGCATTGAATTACTTTGTAAAATAAGATATTTACGTCACAAAGTTACTGTACTTTCTAGAGTCTGTAAAGTAAATTGAAATTCTTGTCTTACCGAAGTTGCCATTTGCAGGCAATGAGCTACACGAGCATTTTAGTCTTCATAGGTTGTAGAAGTATTATATATACTTCTAACGAATTCTGCTACATTTCTGCATTGTATCATTATAGATTTGTGACAAAGATTGTATACCCACTCTTTCAATAACAGAAGCAAACTTAGTTGTAAGTACAGAGCATACACACATATACAACTGCTTCAGGCGATAGGTGTTTAAATTGCTACTATGTTTTCTCTCATAAGTGCAAGGCAGTTTAACAGATTACCCTATTAAATATAATAGCTAATGAAAAGTAAGATAATTATGTAATTGTAACATATGTTCTGTTATATATTTCTTGCATTTTAAAGAAACAGCTCTTCAGGAACTTATAACCTATCCTCTTTATTTGAGAAAAATTGTTGAAATTTTTTTGTGATGTTTCACATTAGTAGTGTGGATTTTGTGATTCTTATACAATTTCTAATGTATTCTAAAATAAGTATAGCAGTTTTTAAAGTTTAGTGTATGACTGTCTTTGTAAATTGTGCAAGCTTTTAAAATTTACATTGCACAAATTTTATTCTAAATTTGTGTCACAGTTAACAGTGCTTTCTATTGAAACATATTTTTGATAATAAAGAAGGTAGACCACACAAAGTTGCACAAGCCGGGCATAGTTTTCTGTTTACTTGGTCTATTCATAAGAGAAGGAAGAACCTATGAGAGCCTTTATCATATACAAAAAATCCTGAAGCATCTCTTGATACTGATACAGGAGTTTACTTTATTGTATATTTTTGTCATGTACATACAAAAATGTAAAAGATGCCTATAAAATACTGAGTGCCTTTAACTGGTTTAACAGAATGTTTGTACAGCAATCCCACTCTAAAATAATGTACTTTAAATATGAACAATGTCTCTGGCATAATACACTGTCTTTCACAAATCTCAAAATTGCTGCATTGTTTTGAAATGGTACTCGGCATTTAAGCATTTGACACTAATGCATAACATTAGTTTTCTGTAATTTGCTGCATAAATTTTATTACATTTAATATGAAAACTGACAGTTGTAGTAAGCTGCTTAACAGATTTTAGAGTATATCTTGTTTTCATGTATTTTTGTATATTGCTTCACAAATTCTTTGTTGATACAGCAAACCCATTCAGATTTGTTTCGATTTTGTAAACTGAAACACAGTATGTAAACTATTATACAATTTTCTTTCTACATTAATACCTCATGCTTCTTGCTAATGCATTCCAGCTGCGTAATAGGCACTGGCAATTATAGTATTTACACATACTGTGCTTCAGAAAAAAGTGCTTTATTGTATAATGGTAAGAGACAGGAGCAGAAATCAAGATACTGTATTTATGTACAAAAATATTGAGTGTTTTTTAATCTTGAGTGAAACAATGTATTTTAAAGAGTTTTAATTGGAAATTTCTTACTTTTACACAGTCGTTTTCAAGTATGTACCTGTAACTCACAGTTGTTCATACATTTGTGGTTTCTACTCATAAGCAAATTGAATGCCAACACTTGGAATATGCACTTTTACAGTAATGTAGGTAACGAACAATGACTACCAATTGTTAATAGTATTTTCTTGTAAGAGGAGATTTCCTTCTGCATGACTATTGCTGATGCAAATAAATTTTTCATTATTTGCAAATGTTATTTTGGTACATTCATTAGAAGATAATGTGCAAGTATTTCATATGGCTCACCTGTTTCGGGATCCTATTCCAGATACACTTCAAGCTATTGCAGAAGAAGTAACACTACAAGCATTTCAAGCCATCAAATGCCTTTTTTTGTTTTTGTAGGGATACTTCTATATGATTTCTAACAGTATAAATTGTGAAACTCATAGTTTGATCTCGTCATTAGTGGCATTGAAAAATAGGAGACAATAATGGTTGAAGGCCTGATTGATCCTTTACAGGTTTTACACAAAATTTTGTACTGAATTAGCTCAACTTTAACTATAATTTACTATTGAATCCCTAATGACAATATTCTTTTAGTGAATGGAGCAAAGCAATCATCACATCCATACACAAAAAAGAACCTGAACTAATCTCCGCTGTTTATACAGCATAATCATACAGCACATTCTAAATTTTGATAATGATCTGTGTTACATAAAATAGCTTTCTGCTTAGTAATTAGCATGAATTATGAAAACTGGTCGTATGTAATGAAGTTCATCCTTCACATCAAGGATATCCTGAGAGTGACACATAGAAACAGCCACATGGATCCAATATTTCTAAGACTTTCAAGAGAACGTTAGTATGTTTCAACTAAAATAACTCTGTGATTCATAATGCAGTGAGTCAGGTGGAAGGGGCCAGCCATTAGCCTATCAAGGTTTATGATTGAGTCACACGTTGCATCATTTTGTAGGTAGAACTCGTGCGAAGTGTCTTGGCCATTACACGGAAAAACATTCTTGCTCTCAGCAGCGGGCGAGTCCAGTCTTCTGTTCTAAAGGGGCAGGTGCCTCATTTTGCTGTCACTTACCGAGATGTGCACTTCATTCATTATGAACGAACCATTCTCTGCCCACAATGCTAAGTCTCCAATGGAGGCATACACACTTCAGCTACTCTGCAATATTTATCAAACGATTTTAAACAAACTACATGTTAAAAAAAATCATTCTTTCACATCTCATAGTCTCATTCATCAGTTTCATGATGAACTGCCTCATTTCGTTTTTGGTCATAGATATTCTGATATTTTAACATTGAGTGAGTTACCAGTTCTATGAGAATTTCGAAAAGTTTATTGGTGCGCACTACATAATATATTGCTGCATATAAAATGTTGCTAACACATTGAATTTTTATTTAAACTTGGGACAATGTCTTTATCTACGTTCAGTCCTGAGAAAATGGATTGTATGTAGTACACTCTCTTCCACTGACGTGTGCAAATGACAGAGTGAAAGTGAAATATTCAGAATATCCCTCATAACCCATAAACAGTGTGAGTTACTAAAATTAGTTTTTTGGGAAAGTGTAGGATGTCAAGTGCAAAGTATTTTACATGTAGTTAACATGTGACACTTTCTTATCTTATGTGATAAATGAGTAACAACAGATTTTTTCAGTAAAATAATGTAATTATTTCAATGGCAATCGTTAGCTGGTCTAAGGAGATTTAGAATAGGTTTGTAACAAAATAAGTAAAGAAATTACACATTTATTTTTATACTGAGTATGAGCTTTTCATAAGCTAATGTTCTAGTTTGCTCTCAAATTTTTGTTTAATAATAGACTGTTCTGTCAGAATTCCAACTCCATTAGCACATTAGTGAGGTGAAATTGTGTAACCTCTGTTGTATTCTGGCAGAAGAAGCTAATTTTAACATTGCAACAAGACAAAGAGAAGTAAGTTTACAAGCCATTCGAAAGTAAATCACTCCATCTTTTGCAGTTTCAGCACAGTCCTGTAACCCACTGTGCTTTTAGTAATAAATGATTGATTTATCGAATTACTGGTTATACAGGCATAACCTGTTAATAAGATCGTTTGCAGACTTGCTAGCTGTACGTTAGAAGTCTTGTGAGATAGAAATTTGTGAGATGGCTTTAGTCATAGAGCTACATCTCTCTTACAGTGCTACACTCGTCTGTAAGACAACTCCCACCACCACCATTGTCCTCTTCCCTACCGCACTAACTGTGCAGCTAGGGGCAAAGTAATTCTGTATGTACTCTAGTTGCAGTTCCTCATCAAGTGTTGCGGGTTGCAAGCCAGTAAACTACCACCACCATGTCAATCTGCTAATCACAAAGTTCTTTTTTCAAGTTGTAATGTAGCTTTATTGGATCAAAAACAATATACAATAATTAGCTCACTGTTTATTTCATTTTTTAATCTATTGCTTGGTTTAGTACTTTCTATACTTACACACAGTCTATGACTGGTAGGAACCACAAATGTTGTGTGGAGATACAAACAGGATCCGTTACTGTGTGTAGGTAGCTCAATGTTACATTGGTCATTGTCGACTGACTTTAGGTTATTACCCTCGACTGTCACGAAGTTGGCACTCTTATGGCCAAGGTCTCCGCTGTCATCTGAAGCCCTTAATATTACTGCCCACTGGTGGGGCGCATATGCAGCAGCAAAGGGATGCCTTATCGATTGACACTGTGGCAAATCTTTCTGAAGGGTCAAGACAAGCACAGAGTTATGTGTCTTACACAAGTTGAGGTGCAGTGAGAATACAGCCCAGGTAAACAACGTAGAACACTTTTATTAAGAAATTCACAAAACAAAAAGCTCCCCCCCCCCCTGGAGAAAAAAGTTAATCATAACAACTGTTTGTGAAGGTGTGTAATATGCCCTTAATTTACATGAATCTATACTTGGGCTGACGGGCCTAATGAAGAATAAGTCTGAGAAATAGTTGATAGTGGAACAATATAATGTGAATATTATGGAAGTTGATTCACATATTCCGAACCTAAATTGACTTCAGCAGTACTATTTATTGGTGACATATGAAAATTTGTGCCAAACTGGGACTTCAACCCAGATTTCCCACTCAATGTGAGCGGTCACCTTAACCACTTTTGCTATCCAGGCACACTTCCAAGACTGATACAAACCTCCATATGACACACTTGTCCGTGTCTCCTAATTCTCACACACACACTATGTGATTTGTGCCAAAGCAAGACATACAAGGGGCATTTCGAAAGAAATGCCTTCTATTTTTTTTTTTTTTTTTTTTTTTTTTTTTTTTTTGTGGTGACTTCGGATGTCCACGCCAGATGTCGTTGGTGTAGTGCTAAAGCTTTAACCTTCTTCTTTCATTTGCAGGTGGTTTCGTTGTTCTGTGGTAGTTGTTGGGAGCAGAGTTGTGTTCCACAATGGCGTCTGATATGAACGCACGTACAAAACAGGATGTGTGTTTGAATTCCTCACTGCTGAAGACTGAAATCCATCGACGCTTGCTAAAGGTGTATGGAGACGGTACAATAGACGTGCGTGATGTGAGGCGATGGGTACGGCATTTTTAAGGTGGTGAAATGGTTGTGCATGACAAGCCACAGCCCAGTCGACCCTGCACAGCTGTCATCGTTCGTAGTGAACAGTGTCTTACTCACCTCATCCGTACTGATCAACGGATAACGACCAGAAAATTGTGTGCAAAGCTGAATGTCGGCTGCAATACCTTGGAAACAGTGTGGGAACATCTTGGTTGTAGCAAAGTTTGTGTGAGATGGATCTCACGGATGCTTATAGAAGAACTAAAAACTCATTGAATTGAAATTTGTTGGGACATGATGGACCAATATGAAGCTGAAAGTGACATTTTTCTGAACAGTATCGTTACCAGAGATGAGAAACATAGTCCACAGAATGGCGACATGCGAATTCTCCATCAAAGAAGAAATTCAAGACACAGTCATCTGTAAGCAAAGTGATGTGCACAGTCTTCTGCCATAGCCAGGATGAGGTTCTTTTGGATGTCCTGGAGCCTGGAGAAACTGTCAATTCAGCATGCTACACGATGACATTGACTAAGCTGAGAGCCTGAATTTCCAAGGTAAGGCCAGAGAAGAAGGCCAACTTTCACCTGCAACGTGATAACACCAGGCCTCACACGTTTTGCGACCACACAACTCATTGCAAAATTCTGCCAGACTGTCTTATCACATTCACAGTACAATCCCGATTTAGCGCCTTCAGACTTCCATCTCTTTGGGCCTCTGAAAGATGGACTACATGACGAACATTTTCAAGACTCGGACGCTGTTATCAAGACTGTAAGAAAGTGGTTAGCCTCATCCAGTTCCGATTTTTACAAGCGCAGCAAGCAAGCTCTCGTTCATCGTTGGCAAAAGTGCATAACAAATGTTGTTGACTATGTGGAAAAATGACAGTCTGTAGCTGAAATATTGCTCTGTTTAGCTCCTCTCGTGAAGGATGAGAGGATGTGGTATGTCTCAAAGTCCCACGAAGCATGCACCTGCCCATGGAACCTGTGACCCAGGAAGATTGAGGTCAACATTCATTGAAGTCAGTTCCTAGACTGTAGATGCGCTGACCTTGCAAGAGGCAGAAGAATGCAGACCCCCTGCTGCTGATACAGCTGTTCAGCGTTGTCCAGTCCTGGGAGGGATGAAGTTCAAGTCTGGAACAAAACACTATGAAAATCTTGTAGGAGATGGCAGTGTTTTCCAGGGGCACGCCAGGTTGGTTTAGTAGGTGGTACATGGATGTAGCTGGCAGTGTCACTACTTCCACGGCCTAACCCAAGAGATGAGTGACCACTGCTTGCATCCAGTGTGGGCAGTGTTGAGTAATGGTGACACCCGAGACGCCACGAGGTTGGCATGGTGTGGACCTGGAGTGGCTGGCAAGGCTGGCAGCAACCGATGCATCAGGAGTGAATCTGTAAGGAGACCGAACGTAGTAATAGACATACTGGACGTAGACAGTTGAAAATGTGCCAAAGCACTCCTAAAAGAACATGGAAAATTTGCATCTGAAGGACGCATGTGAGAGTGGGAGCTTTTGAGAAGTAAAACTGTGGTACCCGAAGCATGAGAGGCGTACGCTGTTGTGACCAGAAGATATAGATAAGAGCGGAAGCAAGTGGGAAGTAAAAGTAGCATTCAGAAGCACGTGAGAAGTAAAATCGTTGGGCTCAGAGGGCAGAAAAGTATGTCAAGAGGATAGAGGTGCGTGCAGGAGCACTTGGAAGTAAGGAGTACTGTGCCTGGAGAGTATAAATGGATGCAAGAACTCTTGAAATAGAGGAGTATTGCGCCCAAAGGGCATAAGTGGGTGTGGTAGCTCTTGAAAGTGAATTGTATTGTGCCTGGAGGGCAAAGATATGTGCTAGAGCACTTGAAATCGAAGAGTATTGTGTCTTTAGAGCGTAGGTAGGTGCACGAACATTTGAAATTGAGATGTACTGTGCCCAGAGGGCATAATGAGTGTGGGAGCACTTGAAAGTGAAAATTATCGTGCCTGGAGGACAGAAGCGGGTGCGAAAGCACGTAACATTGAATAGTATTGTGACTGGAGGGCATAGGTGGGTACATGAACACAGGAGAAAAAAATAGGAAAACGAGTACAGTGATCATGTCTGGAAACGATATTCAGAAAACGTATGTAGAGATAAAAGACCAGACCAGAGATTGCAAGTGTAGATGAGGCACGAGCTGCGCCAGACAGGAGTGAATAGGCATGACTAAGAAGGTGCGCTGGTCTGAGTATACATTGAGGATAAATGCAGACAAATGTTCAGGTGCTGTCTGGAGGCTGTTGACCCAGGAGGAATGTTGGGGGATGGTGGTTTGGGTCGTCCAGTGTCACGATGACGCTGGCTAAAGGTTCTGGTGCCATGCCAGAAGCAGGATAGTGTGACGAACGTGCGTGGAGGTGGATGACGCTAGAAGTACTCCTGGGATGGTTGCTGGGTACTGCGGTGTTGTAAGGACGCCAGCCATCTGTTCGACAATGTGTCTGTGCGTCTGCTGGATGTTGGACAGTGAAGATAGTTCCTGATGCGTCTCTTCTATATTGAGAACAAGGCATTTTAGAACAGAAAGTCACTACCAATGTTGTCGTAATGCAGGAGTCACACGCACAGAGATACTGTCTACGTCGAATAGGTATGAAGGTTTTGGGTTGCCAAGAAATTTCTTGTTGGGATGACACTTCGAGGTGACATTGGAGCTGGTGGAGGTGCTGGGGTCTGAAAAATCCTCGTCCCCATTTGATATGTTTTGCATCAGTTGAGGAGCAGCGAGAACACAGCCCAGGTAAACAATCTACAAGAGTTTTACTAAGAAATATGTAATTCAAAAAACTCTCTTTGGCAAAAAGGTTAATCGTGACAGCTGTTTGTGAATGTTCATAACATGCACAGATTTCACAGAATTTACGCGAGTCTGGACTTGGGCTGATGACCTCTACGAAGAATAAGTCATGTCTCAGATTCACTTGATAGCAGAACAATATAACGTGAGGTAAGGTCGACAGCCAGAACCAAAATTCCTTACAGTCCCCAATGTAAAGACCATGTGACAGCGATGGCGATTACAGACACGGGCAACTCCTTTGATCGGCAGTGGTTGGCGCACAGCATGGCGCCACAGGTTACGAACTTTCCAACGACACTCTCATTGAAGAAATGTTTGTGCAGAGTCAGCGCCTGGCTCAGAGACTTGATGTAAATCTGGCTAGATTGGGTCTGTGCTGGCTTAAGTACGCTGGCAGTTTAGTAATGTCAGAAGAAGTATTTGAGACCACACTGCGTCCGAAAGCAAAGAGGTCTGCGTGGCCTCTGGCCTCTAGCGGCGCTCACGCTGCCACCTGGTGGCCTAGTCTGTGTGCACGATCGTGGCTCTGTTGTCTGCTGATGTAGCCCCTTACAGGCCAGGCGCCCTAGACCGCTCGTCTACCCCGCGCGGGACCTGTAATACTAGGAACAGATAGCTGGATGAAAAACAAGAAGTGGACGGCAGCGAAATTGTAACTTATGTTTTGAATAAACACTGATGATCCAAAACACTATGGCCCCTTGCTTAATAGAGAGTTGGTGATCCTTTGGAAAGCAGTACAGCAGCTGTTCTTCTGTGTGAGATGGGTTTGGCATGTTGTTAGTGGGATCCTGCAGGTATGTGACACCAAAAGTATACACAAAGGCCACACATTTGCCGTAAATTACGAGTCGAAGGTTTGTGGGCAGTAGCATCCCAAACAATTTAAATCGGGTCAGGTCAGGTGAATTTGGTGGGCAACACTTCAACATGAGTGCACTATAATACTTCCCAAATCACTGAACCACAGCTCTGTCCATTTAGTATGGGCAATTAGCCCACTGGAAGATGCTGTCACCGTTACGGAAAATACGAAGCGTGAAGGGTTGCAGGCGCTCTGCAGTAATGTTCTTGTACCTCACAGGTGTCATGGTGCCTCCGGTTACTACAAGTCCCACAAAAGTGCAGATGAATGTCCCCCATAACATGATACTACCCCCACCAGCCTGTGTCTAGGGTGTTGTGCACGTTTCGAGCAAACTTTCGCCCAGATGTGGGCGTTTCCGCACACGACTATCGACCTGTTGTAACAACAAACGTAATTCATCGGACGAGGCGACACGTTCCCATTTATGCCAATGATTCGTAGCCCACAGAACTGAGAATATCATTAAGTACATACACTGAAGAGGAAAAATTGTAACCCAAAATACAATTAATGCAGAGTAATGAAATTTCGGGAATACATTTGTCTAGGGTTACATATTGAAGTGATTGACGTAGGAAGATCACGGGTTAACGTAAGCGCTATAATAAGCCATTAAAAATGTTAAACGCTGGTACATTAATAACTGTTGTAACCGCCAGAATGTTGAATGCAAGCATGCAAATGTGCATGCATCGTGCTGCACAGATGCTAGATGTCAGTTTGTAAGATCTTTTTTTTCTTATGGGACTTAACTGCTAAGGTTATCAGTCCCTAAGCCTACACACTACTTAACCTAAATTATCCTAAGGACAAACACACATACCCATGCCCGAGGGAGGACTCGAACCTCCACCGGGACCTCCTGCACAGTCCATGACTGCAGAGCCTTAGACTGCTCGGATAATCCCGCGCAGTTTGTAGGATGGAGCTCCATGACTATTGCACTTAGCCGGTCAATAAGAGGACGATTAATGCCGTTTGTGGATGATGCAGGAGTTGAAGTCCGATTACGTGCCATATGCGCTCAATTGGAGACAGATCTGGTGATCGACCAGACCAAGACAACAAGTCGACCCTCAGTAGAGCATGTTGGGTTACAACAGCAGTATGTGGGCGAGAAATACCCTGTTGCAAAACACCCCCTGGAACGCTGTTCATGAATGGCACCACAACAGATCGAACCACCAGACTGACGCACATACTCGCAGTCAGAGTGTGTGGGATAACCATGAGAGTGCTCTTGCTGTCATGAAATCGCACCCCACGCCGTAACTCAAGGTATAGGTCCAGTGTGTCTAGCACGCAGACAGGTTAAATGGCTATTAATGGGTGAACGGTGATATGGAAAGTGATTTACAAACAGAAACTGGGGAAAGTTTATGACTGTGGAACTCTGCAGCCTACTGTACGTTTTGTATGCCATAAAATTTTGCTGGGTCGCCTTCCAATTTCATTAAAATTGTGAAAATTAATCACTGAATTGGTAAGCATAATTAACGTGTTAATAGTAATGAAGAGATCCAAGTATATATACGGAAAGAAAATATGGGAACAACTTAAGCACAATCGATAAATCAAATAATTCAGAGCAAGCAGAAGCTTAAGCCACAACAAAGACATAAGATAATCAAACAAAAGTCTACAAACATAAGGCCTGACTTTTAGACTTCAGAAACGCCAGGTGGGATGTATTAAAATCTATCTTACAAAAGGGAGGGAGGTTTGTCTGAGATACAGTCTTCACAGTTTAACATAATTTATTAAAATAAAACATCACATTAAAGATTCACAAACTAATTCTAAACTACGATCTGTCGCTGGCTGTTATGTGGTTAATGAACTCACTTATATCATTATTATACTGAATGGTGTGGTACATTGTGGCGATAAATGAAAAAGGAAATCTTCAGTGCGCAAGGAAACAGTTCGCACAAGCATACACGATTCATACACAAGAACAGAGATAAAAAGAATTTTGCCCATCACAGTAAGTCAGAGGCTCAGAGGTTCATCCCTATCGCTCAGATTGAATTATTTTAAATAAGAATACTCTGGAACACTTTCCGATAAAGAAATTTATCTGCATCACAAACGTGAAACTAAGATAAGCTGGCATGTTACCCGCAGATGCCGTGAATATTCATGAACAAAGCGAAATTAGTAAGACTTTTGAAAACCTCAGAAACACAAATGTAAAACGTATAAGCACAAATAGCAGTAAAATATCATGCAAAATTAAGAATAAAACATATCCAAGATGGTCCTGAATTACAAACGGTGAAACTACCACCATATTGCATGAACAAAGCTACACAATCTTAAAACTAAAACGAAATGAAAAGTAGAAGAAATAAAACACATTCACATGAGAAAAGTTCACACGTACATTCCAATTAAAAGAAAAGTCAGACAGTTGAATTTTAAATCTGTGCTCAAGTAACGATCTTGTTACACCACGTGTTCTGGTCACACAAATCAAGGATCGGAAAAACTTACTAAATACAAGAAATATACTCGTGAGTACACTCTGAAAAATATAAGAATTCGACTACCGAAATTGAAAACGAACTATCAGATCAAACATGTACATCAGTTACAATAGCTACACACCATCGCACATTAACACACTCACCAGCCCCAAATCGCTCTTAAGAGTACCGTCTTCTCTCATCAAAGGTCCAGTGTCGAGTGCCCAGAGCACTATCGCCCTGCAACGAGCTTCCCCCAGGTAGCCGGAAGAGGCCAGAGGAGTTCTTTCCGCCACCAACTTAACAACTGTCGAATGGCTACCGAAAGGGTACAAATCTCTTTGTCTTGACAGTGGCTACACTGCTGCTATCACAGCAGACAGCCAGATGCTGTACTGCTACCATATATAAGACAAATTCAACATATACTCACTCACTCATAAAAATTGATACTTTAATGTAATTGTGTGCTACTGAATGGGGACGAACACGAAGTACATAACTAAATTGTAAATAATTGAACGTGACAGCACGAAATACAAATTAAATAATATGAAACGAATCTAACAGAGACATTTCAAGGTTGGTACGAGGTCCTCAACTGGCCTTCTTCTAACCAACACACAGACATCGCTGGCACCGAGGCAGAACCCACTTTCATCAGAAAACACAACAGACTTCTGTCCTGCCCTCCAGTGAGCTCTCGCTCGACACCATTGAAGCTGGAAACGGCGGTGGTTTTGGATCAGTGGAATGCATGCTAAAGGGCGTCTGGCTCGGAGCTGTCCTTCAAGTAACCGATTTGTGACGGTTCGTTGTGTCACTGTGGTGCCAACTGATGCTCAGATTACTGATGCAGATGTAGTACGATGCGCCAGAGCCATACGCCAAACACGATGTTCTTCCCTTATGAAACGTCCCCTTAGAAAAATTAATGATTTGCTGTGCTGGTAAACCTCTTACATTATTTGCTTTTCAAACAGCTGAGCAAAACTGAACGTACTCAGACGTTCCTCTCTTTACTTATTCTGATCAACATTAAACTGACACACAATATTTTTAGCGCAACGCAATCTGACTTTCAATAATCCCTACAAAAGAATGGCCCTGACTAACATTACCCTATACCTTTCACAAATCACTTACCTCACAAAAATCATCGTTACTCAAGCTACTGCAATACAGCGAGCGACACTACTGCCAGCTAAATAAAAGATTCAGACTACTGAAGTCACTAACTACTGATAGGCATAGTTCGCAAATGAAAGATTTTGATAGGGAACAAACAATGTATTTACCTTAATAGTGTTCAAAAGTCATAATATATATACCAGTTCATGATATCCAGCCTTACAAATTTACTGTCTCTGTCCAGATCATCCGCTCTCAAAACTCCGCCATCTCACTCCCCACATCCACCACTGCTGGCGGCTCACCTCCAACTGCGCAACGCTACGCACTGTTCACATCCAGCTGCCCAGCACTACAATGGCAGACAACAATGCAAACTAGCCACAGACTGCACACAGCACAGCCAGTGATTTTCATACAGAGCGCTACGTGGCATTACCAATAAAAAAACCTAAACAGCCTACTTACATAGCCCCATGCTCCCCACAAAAAATTTTACAAATTGTTTTGGGCAGTGGCCAATACAGATTTAAAAAAAAATTCATAATTACAGTAACAAAGAAATCAAATGCACAGACTTACTGATACAATGTTGGTCAAAAGCTAAAATTTTCTCACAGTCCATAAAGACAGCCCTGATCGTTCATCACAGTAAAATAGCAGTGTTTTTCTCAAAGTCCGAGCAGTAAAAGAAAATGCACACGGAAGTAGTGGATTTCCATGCAGTCTTGAAGAAGTAGTGTTGTCCTTCCAACGGCAGGACAGTGTTGACTCTTGACATGCAGGCAGGTAATCGGCCACAACATAGCAAACCCACAGCAGAGTCAGTCAAAGTTTTGAAGAATATTGGTAGGTAGGTCATCACAGAGCAGACCCACTGTAGTCCTGGTAGAGAGTATGGTATTGGTGGGCCACCAGAGGTGCAGACCCACCGCAGTCCTTGTAGAAATAATGGTATTTGTGAGTCATCAAAGGTGTAGACCCACTGTAGTCCTTGTAGAGATGGCTAGCAGCCATCCGCTGTGACTGTGCAGGTGCACAATCACCATTGAAGAGTCTTGCGGAGAATATAGCAAGTCCATGAACCACCACTCGTGCACTCACAAAGTTTTTGGAATTGTCCTTAGAACCAGCAATGCTGTTAACCAGTCCCTTGCTGACTTATCAACACATGTGGGAGCACTAACAGTTCTCTCTTTTTTTTACATATTGTGCATATATCATGACCAACAGAAATATGTGCAGTGAAATGAATGCTTACAAGTTACTTAATTTGCTGAACTGGTGTCAATTACAATATTATAACATGAGAATACAATAACAAAGGTACAAAATACATCATTAAAGAGCATAACAATACAGATAAAATTTGTAGTAATAGGGGATTTACAAAAGAATAGAAATAAACATATACATCAGTGTTACAGGAATTATGACACAAGTAAATACATAAAAGATCAGAATAACTTTTGAAACATCAACTTCACACATGAGCATTAAAACAAAACAGAATAAATAATGTCTAAACATATTTACAAAATAAATAACATATTATCAGGAAAATTCTACAATGTAACTCTCATCAGATAAACACATAAAGACAGGAAGAACACAAATACCCAAGGGTACACAAACATATTGTGGGATAACACAAGGAAAGGACAGGGTTTGTTTTACTGCAGTATTTTGCAAACAAAACTTTCTTTACTTCTCGGAGATCTCCCTTCGTTCTTCATTATTTCCAAAAAGTCCTATCTATACCTGCTTTCTGTACTTTTTTCGTATAACTTCTCAATGCATTTATTCCAATTCATCGCAACTCATTCTCTTATATAGTCTACCCCCTCTTAAGCTAACTTAAATCTACTAAGCTCAGATGCATAAACTAACGGACGAGGCAATGCAGCAGCACAGAACAATTAATACAAGCAGCAATGAAAAAAAATGCAAATTGGCAAAGCAAGTAGCAGCAGCAAATCCAATAACTTATATCTAATTATGACAAAGCTCAAGCATAAAAAATATTACAGTAAAGATGGCCATGTCTAATACCTATGTCACATCTTAACACCAGAGTGATGCATCACCTTTACTTACTGTACCAAAAATTTACCAAGTCATTGACAAAAATTATCTATGCAATTACTGTCAAGGGAAATGTCTTTTTGTGCTCCCTCGTTTTTTTTTTTTTTTTTGGAAGTAGATCATAAAATTATTTATCTACTGGATCTGTAGGTATAAAATATCTATATTAGTACAGCTATTAAATTTTATTTTAACCAATGCTGCAGTGCAGCTAGAAACTAGATATTAAACAAATTGAACAATCTCTCAACTAGAAAGACAATAGATGTAAAAATGTTTCTCATCATTTCATTAGGCATTTTAGTAAATATCATAAATTAAGAGCTCCACAGTGTAATCATATGTTTTCAAGTTTAGCGTGTCGTATTTGCGACGCTTTCTACAAAGAAATGTCAATAGCGGAGATAATGGCCTCTTTTTTTTCCACCTGTGCCTCTGAAAGGCACACACTAATGGCTTTTTTTCCAGGCGACTGTCGCGCAGCTGGGTGCCCACGACGCATTACGTGAAGGTGGTCACTTTCTTACCGAAATATTTACGACACCAGTTTGCACTACAGTGACAGTCTCATATAAAAAAATTCACAGGTCGAGAATTTGCGTTACAAATGTGTAGAAACAAAATCCTATAAATATAACAGTGTCCAAAAAATTTTCGTCGGCGTTGTGACACATTTACGCATATACATACATTTCATAATTCTTAAAGTACGATTCTTGGTTTCCAACATCCTTTTTCACAAATCAGAGTCCCTAACCACTACTCATTATTCCTTACCTTATCATACATATACATATTCGTTACACTTCTTCAATATTTCATCATAAGAAATATGTAGCATAATCAAATTCCTCATATACGGTAGCTTCATCTTATTGATCATAAACATACCTCAACAGCATAATACACATCGTCGTTGTAATAATATCATAACATCTCAGTCAATTCTCAGAATCGTTGTAGCTTCCTCCAACAATTTCAAAACTTAAAAAAAATTCTCTGCTCATTTCAATAGTGTCATCTACTTCAAATGTACTTTAAAAATCATGATCCCATACCAAATACGACATTCAAAGCTCTCATATTATCACAATGGTTCCGAAAAAATAGGAACAGTTCACAAGTACAGACAACATACAATTTCATAAGTGTGAAGTTATCCAGCTGTGTACTTGCGTAAACATCTGTCACTGACGTCCAAAAAAAAAAATGTTTGTCTCTCTCAGTTAAATGATCAGATAGCTGTGTAATTTATGTGTTGGAGAAATATGGTACCGATGTGTAAAGTTGTATAAACAAATACCATATTTGCTAGGGCTCCTTGTGCTTGCCAAACACATGGTACACAAAGTAGGGGTGTACCCCCTGAGGATTAATATAATTATACCCTCAGGTGTTACAGATTACAGCACTGGAATGAAATGTATCACGGAAAACCTTTGTATCATTCTACTTCAAATATCTTTAAAAATAAATGTTTTAAGTAAAAAATTAATCACTCAAATACATGTACTGTAGCGCTAAACGTGCGTCTTGTTGTAAGATAATCTCTGTGGAAGTGTCGTCGTTATCGTCCTCTGTAAGCAAAGTTCTGCTGAAGTCAATGTACTCACCTCGTAATAAACAAAAGTGAAACGCTATGCGTATAGATATCGTAGTTATTACGTACAGTACCGTGATCAAGAAAGTACTATACTGTAATGCATTGTTGTGCTACGGAAAAGGCTGTCTCATTGTAGCTATACCACAAAAGTTACTACTAAAACATGTTTTACTTTCCAGAAGAATTCAGAAATACTGTGCAGATATAAAACAGAAACACCGCAAAAGCAACATTGTAAATTATCACTCGTTAGTAGTGTTGTGGTAAAATCGTGTAGCTGTCACATAAACTAACCACTGTGTCATCTGGTATCTCACAAAACGTACTCTACATCAGAATGTATTTTCAAGTAAACCAAAATGTTGCATTAAAATCTCATTAGCGGTACTGGTAAATGTTCTAAGTATGTGATCCTTGTAGTCGTTACGTAATCGTGCAACTAACAAGCAAGAATGTACACACACAATAACACTGTGTCGTCTGTTCACAATAACAATGCATTCGTAATTTCTGTTTAAATAAGTTCTCTTGGTTCTTGACTGGATATTTAACTTCAAACATTGTTGCATGTTAACAGATTCTAAGTCTGACAAAGCATACTAGTAATGTAAAGTGAAAAGTTATATGGCAAAGACAAAGTTAAAAAGCAGATTATCTTTCAATAAACGGTTTTACGTGTGAAATGTGGTGTAAACCTTTACTCTTCCTAGTACGCAGAGTTTCAACTTCAACGTAATTATCATGTGGTATATGTCGGATTCTGTAAGGTCCATTGTAAACTAGAAACAATTTGTGACTCAAGTGTTTCTTCTTATGTGACAATTAATGAGTTTTAATGAGAACTTTCTGACCAATATATAATTTGTTTGCATTTGCTTTACCGTGTAGCTTTCTCCTTTTGTCTGCTGCAGAATTTATATTTTAGTAGTCAAATCAATTATGTCTTTGTGTCTAAGTTTACGTGTATTCGGAAAAGGTGCAAGCTCTCTGATTCTGTTCGGTGGTTCTTCATTCTTCAGTACAAGAATAGGTGGTAAAGCAGTGGAGTCATGAGGCATTTCATTCAGCACGTTTTGAAATAAGTGTAAATATCTGTCCCAATGCTGATGCTTTCTGTGACAATAAAGTCTGCAAAGCTTATTGATTTCTTTCATAATCCGTTCAGACGGGTTACAATGTGGTGAGCACAATGAAATAGAAACAGGTTTGATTTTATGGTTCCGAAGCATGCGTAACCAAACACCAGATCTGGATTGCGGTCCGCTATCTGAAATGACTTTACTAACGTGTCCAACTTCACGTAAGAAATTTTTAGCAAAGGCGTTGGATACAGACCGTCCAGTGGCTTTACGTAACGGAGTGAAAGAAACAAATTTTGAAGTAAGTTCAACAGCGACTAGAACGTACGAAAATCCATTCGATGTTCTGACAAGGGGTCCCAAGAGATCAACAGCAGCAAATTCTTTTAATTTAGAAGGAATCATAGGAAACAACGGAGCACGATGTGATATAGTAGATGGTTTCCCCTTTTGACAAAGTTTACAAATAGAGAAGACTCTTCGAATTCTCTTTTCTATATTGTTAAAATAACAAGTCATTCGAAGAATATGATAACATTTTCGTGGACCAAAATGCGCGTAGCGAAATGAATATACCAAATGAGCTTGTTAACAAAATTGTCTGGAATGCAAAGTACCCATACCTTGTCATCAACAGTGCAGCGTTTGAATAGTATGTTGTTTCTAACCAGATAATAATGCCGAATCTGAGTGTGCGGCTTTTCATGCCATTTACTTTTGATGTCTTTCCAAATCAGATGTTTATCTTGTTCATAAGCAATGTCCTTTAAAGAAGTGGTGATGAAGTTTTCAAAGGCGACTTTCTGAATGTAAAGAATACTGAAATTTTTCTCGAGGTTGCCTTCTATGTTGCTTTTCTCAAGCCCAGCCGGTGCGCGAACAGTGCGTCCGCAACAATGTTCATAAGTATGTTTTGTGGCTGCCAGCGGTATGAGTCATTGCCTATTGTGTCTTTGTTGGCGCGCATCGTTATTGGGATTTGGAGACTTAACTTCTACAAATTCACCTTGTCGAGCGGGCCCTGCCCTGTTTGAATCCCGCCAGTTCTGATGCAATTCAGGTCTGTCGTTACGATCATATCGTCTGTCGTCATATCGGTAGATTCCATAGTTTCTTTCTTGTCGGTCACGTGGTGGAGAATTTCTCCCTGAATCGTAACTGCGCACTGGACCGTTGCATCTAAAGTTATTCTGTCTCCCTTGATAATAATTATTTTGGTTCCCATATTTTCTGTTTCTCTGATTGTCTCTGTGATAGTCATTACCACGGAGAGGTGATCTTTCCCTGTACTTATTACTACTCTGCCAACGGTTGTTATACAGGTGGTGTCTGTTTTGGTCACGATTTACGTTGTAAGAATAGCCTCGTCGTGTATTATTTCTGTCATCACGGAATTGTGACAGATGTGACCTGTAATTGTTGTGCTCCTGTTTTCGCGTTCCACGATTGTCAGTGTCAATTTCCAGTTCTTGTAACAGTCCCTGAAAAGCTTCAATGTCATCTTTGCAGCGTCCTGCTAAAATAATATGTCGTAAATGTTCAGGCAATTTGATTAAGCAAATGCGGATGAGTTCTGAGGGGCTGTATGGGTTTGAAAGATACTGATTCTTATGCAACATGTCTTCAAAATATTTCCCAAGACTGGAAAATTCAGATTGTTCGAAATGTTTCATCATTATGATGCTATGTTTTACTCGGTCTTGTGTAGCTTGAGACAAATACGCTGACAGGAAGGCATGATAAAATTCTCCTTCACTGTTACAATCGTAAATGACCGATCACATTCTTACAGCTGGTTCATCCTCCAAGTAGCCACACATAAATTCTAACCTGTACTCCAATGACCAGTTGGGAGGAAAACAATGACAGAATTGATGAAGCCATGCTTGTGGATGAATGTCGTTGTCAGAATTCTTAAATGTTTTGAATTTGCGTGTAGTAATGAACAGCTTATAGTCAAAATCATCGTGTCGGCGAGTCGCACATCGCTCATTGTTACCTCGTTTCGGCGGTTCCATCTCAAAATTCAATGCGCCTTGCCAATTTCTTTCATAATTTCAGAAGAGTCTTGTGTTATTATTTTGTGGTTGTTCCATATTTCTATGTCCCTCTTCCCGTACTGGAGTGCGAGTGTCCTCTGAAATATGTAATTCTTGTATTACCTGTGCCAACTGATCTTGTACTTCCTGGATTTCTCTTTTGTACTATGTATTGATTTGATTTTGATTTTGTTTGAATTTTCTAATTTGTTCATACTCTTCTGTGTCAGTGAAGGCTACAGGTCTTGTGTCATACAGATCATCATCTACCTTTGTAGATAAGTTAGTGAACTGATCTGAAAGTTCGGCTACTTTATCCGATAGTGAAATTATTTCCTCTGTGTGTTTTTCTGAACCAAGTTTCAGAGTGTCCATTTGTGTTGAAATCGTATCTACTGTGTCCTTTAAGTTTTCCTGAGTTTTTGCAAGTTGCGTAACCAAATCGGTAGATGCAACTAAGCCAATTTTAGCTTGCAAGGTGTCGTGATTTTCATGAACAATAGTTTGCAGTTCTTTTATGGCTGTTTCGTGATTCTGTAATGCATTTTCATGACGCAAAAAAAATAGGTTCGAAATGCTCACAAATTTGTGTTTTTACGTCATTACAGACTTTTTGACATTTCGATTCGATTTTAAGTAACTCAGCAGTTAAACCTTCACGTGTTTCTTCAAGTGTGGTGTCTAACTTTCGAAGATTTTCTTCCATTGTGTCTAACTTTTGAAGCTTTTGCTGTGTTTGTCTCTGATTTTGTTCCATCATGTCTAACTTTTGAAGATTTTGTTCCATTGTGTCTAACTCTTGAAGATTTTGTCCCATTTGTTTCTGATTTTGTTCAAGTGTTGTGTCTAACTTTTGTAACCTTTGTCCAATTTGTTGCATTAACTGTAATAACAATGCACTGGTGTCTGAAACATGTTCCTCAGTGCTATTCGGCAGTGCATTTGAACCGGCAATATTCGCATTTTGAAAAGCAGAAAATGTGTCTTGACTTATTCGAGAAAACGGTGAGGACACAAAACCTAAATCTACAGTATTTGCAAGATTGTGTCCTGTCATTTCGGAATCCTGAGGCGAGCTGTTACTGACCGATCGATCGATAATGCTTCCCTGTTCACTAATTGTTTTACTGTCTACACCATTATTTGCAGCCCACTCCATTTCCCTATGCACAATTACCAAATTACTACTTTGAACATTAGTTAATTCATTACTCGGCGGCGCTAACACACTGCTTTCGTCTTCACTGTCATTTCTCAGTTTACTTTGGAGCCTAGTATTACGTTTTTCACACGCCATTATTGTCACAATATTTCACACGACAACACAGAAAAACACAATTTGAAGAGCAAAACAAGAAAACACATTAACATAACATTGAAAATAATATCTCGTTAATTGCAAGCGCAGCTGCGAAATACTTGCTGCAAATCTACATGCATGACACAACTGTTTTACTGTACAACAATGAAAAATTACAACTACAAAGGAAATTCTCTATGATTACATGCTAGCAATAAACAATAGCTACACTAATTACACAAACTACAAGAAAAAAATCAGAACAATCCAGTTAGGTATCCTGGCAGGGTCGCCATATGAAACGTCCTCTTAGAAAAACTAATGAATTGCTGTGCTGGTAAACCTCTTACATTATTTGCTTTTCAAACAGCTGAGCAAAACTGAACGCACTCAGACATTACTCTCTTTACTTATTCTGATCAACACTAAACTGACACACAATATTTTTAGCGCAATGCAATCTGACTTTCAATAATCCCTACAAAAGAATGGTCCTGACTAACATTAACCTATACCTTTCACAAATCACTTACCTCACAAAAATCTTTGTTATTCAAGCTACTGCAATACAGAGAGCGCCACTACTGCCAACTAAATAAAAGAATGGGCATAGTTAGCAAATGAAAGATTTTGATAGAGAACAAACAATGTATTTGCCTTAATAGTGTTCAAAAGTCATTATATATATATATATATATATATATATATATATATATATATATATATATATAATTACTATATATATATATATATATATATAAGTTAATGATATCCAGCCTTACAAATTTACTGTCTCTGTCCAGATCATCCGCTCTCAAAACTCTGCCATCTCACTCCCCACATCCACCACTGCTGGCGGCTCACCTCCAACTGCACAACGCTACGTGCTGTTGACATCCAGCTGCCCAACGCTACAATAGCAAACAACAATGCAAACTAGCCACAGACTGCACACAGCACAGCCAGTGATTTTCATACAGGGCACTACGTGGCGTTACCAATAAAAAAAACCTAAACAGCCTACTTACACCCTGTCTGTAGTACCATTTGGCAGTCCGAAATCTGGTCGTCTTGCGACCATACTTTCTCACGGCCACCTCTGCCAGCAATCATGTACAGTTGAAAGGGTACAGTACCGCCCGACATTGAAAATAGGTACAACATACTTCATTATTTTTGTCAGAACAACACATTTTTTTGTAAAACTAACTCAATTTCAATTAATACAGCGAAGCCGTATACCAGTGTGGGAGAGAATGACAATTTATTTATTTAATTGATCGCATGTGCACTCCCACAAAGTAAATCCCTACATCCAGTTTGGTGAGATCTGTGAAATGAATGAATGTATGGTCGTCTGCTAACCGCAGATAGTGAATGTGAATATATGATCATCTTTGAGTCGATCCTTTGGCCACCTTTGGTGGGACCAAAGAGATGAAATTTACCTGAGCTTTGAGCGCCTGAAATGTGGCAGACCAATACGGTAGCAGGGTGCTCCCCCACTTCGACAGAGGTGTGAGAGAACCTAAAGGACGGCCATGTTTCAGCACTCTGCCGCTGGATCTTGTGCTGTTAAGACCTGTTTTAGTTGTGCTCCATAATGACAAAAGAGTGGAGACATGGTATGCATGTGGAATATTTAAGAGTAGTTTGAAATAATAATTTCTCTATTTCAGGAACTTTTGTGGGGAGAATTAAATGTCAGGCGGGTAATATTAATGGGATTGTAGTAATCTTCGGAAGTGACCAACAGTCACAATGAAACCACGTGTAGCAATAAGTTGAAATACTTCCGTGTGCTTAAGTTAAGCTGAATTACTAGGGTGTGTACAATAAATTGAAATATTTAAGAAATAGCGTGTGTACCATAAGTTGAAATATTTTAGAAATGGCGTGTGCAGGACTTGAAATTAGAGACGAGTACTTCCACGTGGTGAGTACTGTGTGAGTCTCAAACTGTGTATGAGACAAAAGATAAAGAGAAGTACTCGTCCATGGTATCAGTTGAGGACTCGCGTGTGTGATGAATACGTTCTTAATATTACTTTGCGTGATATGATTCCGTGTGACGCTAGATTCAAACTCTGAGAGAGAAGCAAGGTGAGTCGGCCGTCTATCCAGCAACGCCACTTGGCTTGCATTGCACAGGAAGACGTGCATATATCTCCAGAGTTCATAGTAGGAAAGTAGAATTACGAAGTGGGGCAGTGTCGTGTGAAACTGGGATAAATATTAATTGAAGTGGAAAGCTGAAAGTGATAGTGTTGTGACTATTCAGTGTTTTGTATTTCGTATTGTAGTGTGATGTATGTCATGTAATTTGGGTATGTGTGGTTTGCATGGGAGAGTAGCAAGGTAGTTTCAAAAGATTAGTGGGTTACACTTGTTCCTTCTGTACTGCTCGGTCTCGAGGATAGTTTCGTGATGATGATTGTGAGAGTCGAAGTGTGAGAAATAATAAAAGATCCACCATCCTATCCAGAAAGTGCACTGTAGCGTTAAATAATTACGAGACCATAATATAGAGATTCACCAATGTAAAGCCATGCCCACTGGGCGGAATTTCTCATGTGTTATTGTTGTAGATTATAGAATTTGTGTGTATAGGTTAGAGAATTTATCAGAATAAATAAGATAGTGAAAAGAAAAAGATTGGTGGACTTTTTCTTGGAATTGTATGTTGTCATAATGTCCCGAATTTATAATGTGTGCGCCATTCATATTCAGTGCGGTGGCCACGTGTTGACAAAAAGCCGTTAAATAAAAGACAAAAAGAAAATGTGGTATTGCCAGTGCATAGTGTACAGTCAGAGTTCTGTAAATTACTGATAGTCAGATGCGTGTTTCCGTTGCGTATTATTCATATAGGAGGATAATTTGTAACTTAGTTGTGAGTACGAGAGTTCATGTTACTCGATAAATAAGAATGAATCCACTCGCTTGGCAGACCACTCATCTTGCAGGCCTGACTGCTTGATGCCACAGTATGAGCAAGGCATGTGGGTGCCTCTCATAATTTCGACCCTGCCAGGATATTTTGCTGCTAGGGTTTGCTGTTAAGATTTTTTTTTTGTTTTTTGATGCAATATATTGTGATAGCACTAAGAAGTAAAAAATTTTTTCTGTTTGATATTTCTTTCTGGATTGGTGAGGATCTTTTATTTTTTTATGTAATTAATTGCTATATCGTCCAAGGCTGGAATATCGTTGTATAATCTTTTTGTGTAATGTCCGTAGTAACTAGGTCGCAGTCGAAAAGTGTAGTCACCATGGAGAATAGCGATTCTGGGGTGAACGTAGCAGTGCAGCAGGAAGTAGGTGTCGACCATGGGCTAATGAGTGGGAACGGCAAACACTCGGAAGGGGCTGAATTGTTCAGTGGACCGCTGCTAAGTGATCCTTTGAGCAGCTGGCTTTGTTCACAATCGTGGGCTTTTCCCGACGACGCGGGCGAGCCGGGACTAGGTCAGGTATGCAGTGAAAGTGCAGCTACCCTTAGCGAAGCTACGGTTTCTCAGGCGAACGAGGTGAGCTCGCTGAAAGTAGCAAATGACAGTGTGCTACTGCAGTTTTTACAGAGGATGGATAGAGATAATAAGGAAAGATTAGAAGCAATGAGTAGAGATAATAAGGAGAGATAGGGAGAATAAGGAAAGATTTGAAGCAACTAAGGAAAGACTGGAGGCAATGGATAAGGGAAATAAAGAGGCAATGAGGAAGCTACACACAGTTATCGATGAGCGTCTGTCCGCAGTTAATAATAGGTTAGATCAGGGGGAGAAGAATCTGGGTGCGATGAAGCAAGTATGTGATGCCGTGAAAGAAAAAGCCAATAATTTGGAGGTACGAATAAGTGCAATAGAGAGCGATATTACAGAACGTAGGGATGTGTTGCCAGATGAGCGAATCAAAGAGATAGTGGAGGACTTACTTGCAGATAAACAAGGGGCATTAGACAGCGTGGAAGCTCAAGTCACCCGGCAGGAAGTGGCGCTAAATAAATACAGGGACGAAGTTGCGGAGGTAGTGGTCAGAATGAATACGATTAGCGCAGATGTAGAAAAGATAAGTATAAGAGGCGAAACAGGCTCTGACAGTACGCAGCGAGAGGTTTATGCCGACCAGGAGGAGATACAATCACTATTACAGTTTAAAGAGGCACAATTAGAAACAAATAGGAAACATAGGGAAGAACTAGCACAGTTGCAATTATCGTGCAGAAGCGAAGGTGAAACACCACCAGGTAGATTGCAGAGGGAGAGTGAGATAAATTCAAAAAACGAAAATAGGCAGAAAGAGGAAGGCGAATTCAGAGAGTCAGAAGACCGGTTGTGTCGGATAAAGCAGGTGGCAAACCCAACTGGGTACAGTCCAAGGCTGTCTCAATTTCAAGATTCATTACCTTCATCGTGGGGACCGCTCCTCAAAATGAAGTTTGTGTGTAACCATTTGAGGGACGAGGCTAAAGCGAAAATGCAGGAAGTTATTAAAGACTGTAGTAGCTACAAGATATTTTGTGACAAGTTTTTTAATGAATTCTGGTCGAAAAGTAAGCAGGACCAGGTTAAGCAAAGCATATTGATGATGCCAAACTGTAACGAAGGTGGTATAAGAGATCCAGTGTCGTGCTATCAGGAAATGCTGAGACGAAATAGGTATTTGGATGTGCCATACGAACCTGGGGAGTTCATTAGGATCTGTATAACAAAGCTGCCAGTGAAATTGCGCAGAGATATAGTGATAGCAGGCAGAGGCGTAGACGATTCTGCGTCATTAGAGCACTTGTTACAGGAACTGGGCAATGAGAGCAACATTGTGAACGGCGACACGACTCATAGGTCAGATAGTGTCGAGGATAGGAACGGCAGAAACTATCGGAATGACAGGAGAGCATGGAATCCTGGCATTTCATTCTTGTCACAATGGATTGAAGGATAGGAGAAACTAATCCAACATATCAGCCCTTAACATCTTGCTTTAAAACACATGCAGCTGGCAATGAAAATTGTCTATGTAACAGACATACTCTACTGATATGTAGGAATGCAAATACCATACTTCTGATCAGAGAATAAAACACCAGTAATGGCATCTGTTAGGCTGGTCTTTCAGAGCAAAATTTGCAAAGTTTTATTTGGAACACTAAAGTAAAAGGATTGTTTCCTCAAAAAAAAACCAGGTACTAAAAATGTTAGGTTAATGCCAATGAGTCCAGTTTAATTAGTGTGATTTGACTATTGCAGGTACTTAACACGTAATGTAAAAAGTAAACATTGTGATCTGTATGGAATAGGGTACGTTTATACTGCTGTTACAGGTAACATCAGTAATGTGATCGAAGTATTTAAATTAGACGTTATCTGATATATACAGTAGTATGTCATTGTCGTGGTGACAGTTATAATGAGGTGCTGTGTATGGTTGTTCGGAATCTGGTGTTAGGGAAAGAGGCCACTAGCACCAAACTTTCTAACACTTGGGCTGTCCCATCTCTCCCAGCTTGTATATTCTCTGCACACATTTAATTTTCATGTAAGCACAGATTCCTAACTAGCAACTTCTTTGCTGTGTATAGTGGACCATTCAGTGTGAGGCGGATTGCCCATGAAAATGCTGTACTGATTGAGACGATCAAGGGAAAACAATCTCGTGGGCTTCATCATATTTCTAACATCAAATCATGGAAAAGTTAAGGATAGATCGAAAGTAGGCAATTTATGGCAGATAGTCAGTGTATTTATTTGTGGTGTGTAACGTTGTGCAGGGGCAAATCGAACATAAGAATTTTCAGGCGGGATGTCAGGAAGTATGACGGAATAGACTGGTCGAATGAGTCATGAACAGGAGTCGACAGAGTGGTGTATGTATGTATTTTTTGTCATATGAATAAGGATCAAGCAGAAACGACGTGATGATTAATGAGTGGATAAAGGTGGTAGATAGAGAAGCGACGTGATAAATAGTAGTTGGTAAAGGTGGTATTTAAGGAGAGAAGCGACGTGAAACAGTGTGATTAATAAAGTGAAATTCGACGTGATGAAACAGTGGTAAATAAAGGTGAGTAGAACTAATAATGTGGAGATGTCTTAGATGTATGTTACAGAGAGGCCTATGTAAGCTGCAATAGAGATTGATGCCAATGGCGAAGGAAGACCAGGAAATGATGGAGTAATGGACGGACGGAGAGCCGAAATACGAATGAAGAGATGAGGACAACTGCACAACGTGAAAGGACATAAAGGGAGTATGAGATCCAGATGGTGAACGTTGTGGAATACTGACGTAAGATGTAATATAAGTGTAAATCTAATTCTTACCATAACATTTGCCATATATAAAAAAAAATCTTTGTTGTTGTTGTTGTTGAAGCCTGGTACCAGTATAACTAATCAAAACGGTACCAATAATGTGTACAGTTATTTTGCAGGATGAACAATTTGTGTATTTTTTGTTCTTAGATGAAATGTCGCAATTCTAGGTTGATATTTAGCAGGATGAATAATCGGTAAAGTGAATGCAGAGGTAAGCCGATGGAGAGAGGTGCCAGAGTGAAAGGACGAATTCGGAGACTGGGAAGCTATCTCCGAAACAGCTTCATGTGTTATGTGGTTGAGTATAAGGGAGCAAAGGTATGTTATGTTGTCGTGAGTGTAGTGGTGTTAAGGTTAGCTGACTTCTAGACCTATTCTGTTAGTGTATTAATGGATTGAATGAGAAGGAAAATGTGATGTCTGGTGAGTGAGAGTCGTAGAGTAGTGTGATCAATGCGCACCCTCCTGTAAAGTGGATGCTACCGATCCATAACTAAAACACTATTGTGTTATTGTTTGATTTGGATGAACCTCGATGGCAGGTCAGGATCTGGCATCGTGGGGATGGTACATACATGTCCTAGAAATGTTGTTATATATAACAAAAAGGTAAAATATATAAAGAGATACTAATTTCAGTCTGTCACAAGCACAAAGGTGCATTGTATGTTGTAGATTTAGAGTCATCAGTTTCTAAAATGTTTATGGTGTTAGGATGTTAAAGTAGTTTACTATTTAATAACATGTGGTGGGTAATTGTGAGGTGTGTAGATTATTTCTTATTTTTTTGTTAGAACACTTTCAACGGGTATTAATTTCAGTCTGTCACAAGCACAAAGGTTCACTGTATATTGTAGTTTTAGAATAAACAGTTTCTAATACTTTTACTGTGATAGGATGTTAGAGTAGCCTACTATTTGATATTGTAATTATGAGGTGTATAGATTGCTTATTATCCCTTTTGTTTGTTTTTTTACACTTTCATGTTTTGTATGAGGGACGACAGGTACAATCAATAGCACAAGTGTGGGCTGTATATAGAAAAGGGATAAATGTTGATGTGGTATATGTAGAAAGCTAGGGTGTATAATTTTATGTTTTTTAGAACGAAGATTCTTTTATTACCAATGTATTTAATAGATCATACATGTAATCAATTAGTATTTAAATACTGTAAGAATATCCTTTGTCTGTAATGTTGCGAGATGCACGGAAGGGTCTGACTGACTGGGTGTCGTAGCGCTGAGATGCTACGCAGAACGCGCCCATACCGCTAGCAGGGCCGAGCTGACGTCGCCATGGCGACGGGCGACAGAGCCGCGGCACTCCCCACTCCACTGCCGGTCAGGGTACACTCCACGCGCCCGCTACAGCAGGTCAACGGCCTGGGGCGACACGCACGTACCACTGGCCATTCATAAGTTCCGCCACCCTTACGACTGGGGAAAGTATCCCGCGGAGGCAACAGCGGGTGGTTTCTTCTGCTCAACGGGTCGCGCGGCGGCGCCACGGCAGAATGAGTGACGCGGCGCAGAGTCCGGCGGGCATTTGTTACCAGCAACTGTTAACTAGTACTGGACTGTGGAGCTGTGAAACAAGATGACTGCTCGTTACGTCTCCATAAGGTGGAAAGTGAAGGACTGGTGTTTCCACATTGTGAGTGGTGGAAAAGATTTTGTCTTTAGCAGACTGTGTAACGCTACCGCCCTGCTCGGACGTACGTTAGCTCTATAAAGCCTGTACTGCAATAAGTTCACGGGCTTCACCTTATAAACAAGGATTTTAGTACATTAGTTGACCGCGTGTACCTAATAGAAGCAAGATCGGACTTATACTCAGTCAATAACTACAGTGATGCAGTCAAGCAAATGTAAAGTATAATTACTCTTTCGCATGGACAAGAAGTACACACAGTAGATGCTACCTATAATTAACAATTCGGTCGCCAGCCTACTTAGGCAATGAGTAAGTTTTTCCTTGTACAAGTGGGTGCATGTACAAGCATAGTAACACGTAGTAATGATGCGTTATATGGCAAAGTTTGGAACCAGAAAAAATCCACTGAACTAAAGTTTTCTCTTTTTGTACTATTTTGGACGAGCTAAATTTACACAACACCACACAGTAATGATTACTACGAACTGCATTTTGTATGTTGAGCAGACTGAAATCGGACATAGATTGCCCTAGCATCGACAATCTTGAAAGTACACACACAATATCACTATTAATGATGGAAAAACACTAATACACTTAGGATTAATATAGAATTTAGCTTTACTGGTCAAATCTGATCAACACATTTCAGGGTTTGAAAGAATGGATAAGAGAAGGGGGGGGGGGACCCTGAAACTGTTATGGTCGTTATACTGAAACTATTAAGTACTGAAGGCAAATTAACACTCAAAATTATCAATCTATGGATAACTACTCTTTTGTCTTACTTCTGAATAATTTAACTGTCATTATTTCTGTCTCAAATTAATTAAATAACATCGCTAACTCAATTCAAAAAAAAACTCTCTTCCAATTTAGTCATACTTTTGTTCTTTCTCAACATTTGCAATAACACACCGGACTTTAAACTTCTTTATAGCATAGATTAATCTGCCGATAATTTTCATTAACACTAACATTAAACTTTCAGTTCAGGATACTCGGGTTGCACAATACGAGGTAAGGATCCTGTCTAGGTCAGTGATCAGGATAAGTCATGGCTGAAGCAATTCTGGTAAAAGTCACGTTATTATTGAACAGTCAGAAACATTTTCGACACTGGTCCACACAGATACACTTCTAAAGATGAAATAAATGTTTGACCTGTGCAAGTCGGTGCGGCGGATGGCGGGCAGCGAGATAGCGAGAAGCACGGCACACATGCAAGCACGGCTAAGGCTCTCACTGCAGCGGCACTTTCCTTCTTCTTAGCGTCGTTATCTTTCCAACTTTGTGCCTCAGAATATAGCCATGCCAAGTAGTTGTCGGAATCGGTTCATCCGAGGCTCAATGGAATCCACTTTTCCTGGGTAGCCTCCTCGGTACAGTACGTGTACTTCCGAACGATGCCCAACTCCGACTGTAATACTGTGTCCGTTGTGCCGAACCGCGCCAGTGTGCGTTTTCCCGCCTCGCCTGCCTCCACCTTTTCCCGCTCCCCTACAGGTAGGGTATTCACCACAGGTTTTCTACTACACATATCCTAATGCATTACCTACGCATGGACCAAGTGTATAAATTACAATTTTCACATCTTACAATAGTATTAACATTAGATACACTTCCCTTTGATTACCACATTATTTGTAATCTAACATAAATAATAATATTCATCTCAAAAGTTGCTCACAGTTTCTTTAACATAACGATACGAACCGAAAAAGAAGTTCAAAACATTGCTTACATTAATTTATCTAAATTCATAAAGAAAAAAAATTTTAAATGTACAGTTGTCGTTACACATGCCCCTGTTTCCAGAAAATTTTCTTAAGTCCAAATTTTATGGGAACACTAAATCTTACAATTATACAGTGGTTCCGAATCTTTACTTAATTGTCCAAAAAGATTTACACTACATATTTCCTTTTACTCACTGTATATAGGTTTACACTTTTTTTTTAACACATCAAGAATAATTACTTGTCATTTACTCAAGTGCCTTTTGCACAGTCCAACTTCCTATCATAACATCACTAAAATAGCAATTTAATCATTTTTTCTAAATTTCTCAAAGAAATAATTTAAAATTCTGGAATACAAACATTTAACTACAAAAACAAATGCATATTTTGTATACACTATAAGATAATTTGTCGCTGCTTGCTTTGAATAGCAGTCCATTTTCTTACTTACTAAACAAAACACACACACATATATATTCAGAAAATTAACTACACGTATTTGCTGCCTATTATGCGGATTTGGGCAGTCCTTTTCACTTCATATTGTCACATCTCCTGGATCACATTTACAATTTTCCATCGATTATTTATCTGCCTTCATTGGTATTTGGCAGTCCTTCATATTATGGTTCATATACTGCCCATTTTCATTTTTTGACAGTCCCATCTTTTATCTGGCTGATAGCATTTATCCTTTCTTTTCAGTCCTTTTCTCCATACATTTTTACAGTTACAGTACAATTGGTAATCTGAAACTCACATAACTACATTAGCACACTTTCAAGGGTATACAGACATTTACAAAGATTAGATACATTTAGAATAACTTGGGTTCAGCATAAGATACAGCACATTTACTTGTTCCTAGGAACATACAGTTTCAGGTCCACAATATTTCTTACACCTAAAGGTCTTTTGGATTTTGGGTAGATCAGGTAGTAAGCATTATCGTGTGGAATATTCCGTATTATATATGGTACATTGTAAATATATTTAAATTTTGAAATTTCCTGGTTTAGTTCACTAGACTTTTCGTGGGTTTTTAAAAGAGCATAATCTCCAATTCTAAATTTTGAGACTTTTAAATTTTTATTGTGTCTTTTAGATCTAGATTCAGCTTTTTGCTTTGCCCTTTTTGTCACCAATTCTTTCTTTTGATCCAATCCCAAACTTGTACAAGGTGGAAACTCTAGTTTTTCTTCAATTAAACTTTTACTACTTCTGCCTAACAAAATTTCTTCCGGTGGAAATCCTGTAGTTTCATGATGTAATGTGTTCATGACATTCTCAAAATCCTATATAAATCTGCCCCAGACTCTAAATCATGCCCCTTCCTGTCTTTTTTCCGCAACGCACCTTGGTCGACTGTGACATCGTCTCAAGATACGTTCCTGACCTGTGAACCTTTTATATCTGGCAGCTTTTTCGGTTTCTGGAGTTCAAAGTCTTTGCTTACTTGAACTCTTTGGAAAATAAACACTGAGTCGTCCGGTGGCTCTTTCTTTCTTTGTTCTGTTTCAACGTCTGGATTTTGTTTTGATACGTCGTCATCGTTAGGTACAATATCGCAATTAACTGCATCCCCTTTATTTTCACTGATTTTCTCATACCCTCTTTCAGTAAAAGTATATTCATTTTCCTTTACACCTGAAAATTTATCTTCACTAGAATCACCACTACTCTCTTCCTCAACATCAGATTCACTGAAGTACGCTACTTTTGCACAATAGGGAGAGTTAGTACATTCATTTTCGTCTGTATTTGTGTATCTTTCATCATCCGAACTATCGTCGGAATCCGACCATTCCGGATCGCTTTCAGGTTCTAACATAAAAGCTTTTCTGAGACAGGCACTAAGTTCTTCCTCTGTATTGTCGTCAGGCTTGGATTTTAATTCAATCTCCTCTTTTGGCAAAACGGCCTCATCATCAGCTTTATTTACATCTACTGTGACTTCATATTTAGTGTAATCCTCGTGGACTTTAATTACTTTCAGGTAATCATCTTCCCCTTCTCCACGGTGCCTCTCGGTAGCAGCTTGCACTATTGGCGGACTGTTAGCAGAAGTTATTTCTTCGTCAATGCTGAGGATTTCATCCTCCAAATCCTTCCTATCATTAATCTGCGTCCTATTGGCGGCACGCGTACTTTGCGCGGCGCTATTTATTCTCTCCTCTTCCAATTCGGGCCACGTCACCTTATTGACGTCCCTAACAATTCCTTTCCTACTAACTAATTTCTTCGCCTCATACTCCCTTTTAAAATCCTCCCACTCACATTGCTTTAGGCCCTTGTACAGATCATCGATCTGCACACGCCAATCAGTTACTTCTGCTAATTCATCCTCGCCTTTTATCTCATTGCAAACACTGCTAACCGCACCTCTCTGTGTATTCACAGTTTCATTTATTGTTTCCTTTGCCACGGAATTATCACTCGTAAAATTTTCCTCAGCTCTTACGGCTACGTTCGTACCTACTGCTGCCGTATTGCTAGCGGCTTCTTTCCGAACAGATGTTCTGCTAGGCTGGGCCGTTGCCCTCTGATGCTCCACTCGCCTGTTAACATGTAGCGCTCTGTGCGGCAGAGATGACTCATTCTGTCTCGCACCTGACGCTGGTTTCGCCACAACACGTCGCGGCGTTCCATGACTGTCCCTATCCTGTCTCATTACATTACGGTCGGTCCGATATCTTTTCTTAAATCGGGGCCTGTATGTGTTGTCCGCTTCCGTTTGGCCCGCAACGTTCGCGGAAATTAGTTTCCCGCGTCGTTATTATTTTGCGCGGTATACCCTCTACCGCGACCTGAATAATTTCCTCTGCCTCTTCCTCTGCCTCTTCCTCTTTGTATTACATTGACGCAAAATCCATCGCCGTCGTTTCGTTTGTCATTGTGTCGGTTATTATGGTTACCAAAGTTTTGATAATTGGCACGACTTGCGCGCCAATGGTCTTCGTCTTCGACCCTTTCTAGAAATGCTTGGAAGCTACGATGATTGCTTCCTACATACCTCTTTGAATCCTCCGGAAGCTTTTTATATAGCTCCCAGATAATTTCCGAATCTGATCTTCTACCTCTTAAATGCGTCAATTTCCGGTACCAATGCTCGCAGAAATCTTTCAAAGAATTCCTGCCCCTGTTATCATGCTGTTTGGCCATGATGAACTCCCACCATAAATGGTCCTGCTTTTGTTCAGACCAATATTCTTCCGTAAATCTTTGCCTAAATTCTTCGAACGTCATTCGTTCGGTATTTAAATTTATTCCCCAGCGCTTAGCATCACCCGCTAAGGCGCTAATTACAACGTTTATCTTTTCCTGATCAGACAAGTGCTCAGGAAATACTCACTCGCAATTTTTAATAAAATCTAACGGATGCCACCCGTTATGTTTCTTGGCTGGATCGAAGCGTTCCTCGCCTTCTAACAGCTTCGTAATTGGTGTGCCATTACAGACAACACCAGGCCTATCTTTAATTTTGCTCTCCAGATCGAAAATTCTGCCTTGAATTTTCGTAGTATTTTGTTCACAATTTTGAACACATCCGCCGGCCGAAGTGGCCGAGCGGTTAAAGGCGCTACAGTCTGGAACCGCAAGACCGCTCCGGTCGCAGGTTCGAATCCTGCCTCGGGCATGGATGTGTGTGATGTCCTTAGGTTAGTTAGGTTTAAGTAGTTCTAAGTTCTAGGGGACTTATGACCACAGCAGTTGAGTCCCATAGTGCTCAGAGCCACTTGAACACATCCGGTTACTTTTTTACTTAAATCCCTTTCAGTGTCTAAAACTACCTTTTTCAATTGTGATATCCCGTGTTGACATTCGTTTACGATCTCAGTTTTGAGACCGAAAACTTTTTCGTCTACCTTAGTTTCAACCAGAGGTTCTACTTTCTCTTGGATGTTGAGAATTTCAACATCGAATCTACTATTAATGTTTCCAATTTCCTCCTGCATAGTATCCATATTTTTGTTAATGGTAACAATTACAAGTTTCAGTGTATTTACCACAGAACTTAAATTACCCACTTTTTGTTCTACCTGTTCTATTTGTTTACTAATTTTAATTCCCTGTCCTTCGACCTGTGCTTTAATTTGATCCACCTGTGTTTTGAGTTGCTCGTCAACGTGTGTTTTAAGCTGCTCATTCTGTGTTTTGAGCTGCTCGTCAACGTGTGTTTTAAGCTGCTCATTCTGTGTTTTGAACTGCTCGTCAACGTGTGTTTTAAGCTGCTCGTTCTGTATTTTGAGCTGCTGATCAACATGTGTTTTAAGCTGATCATTCTGTGTTTTGATCTGCTCACTTTGTCCTGAAATTTGTTTGGTTAATTGTTCAAATAAATCGTTTATGCTTAAAATTTTCGCACTGTTTTGTTCTACGGAATCGGTGTATTCCGATCCTACTTCAAAAGTTTCTTTCGGTTCTTTCTTTATCTGTGGAGAATCAAACATGTCAGTGGATTCATTCACATAACCACTATCATCTACAAAGTCACCTTCTACTTCCTGTTTTATTCCTTGCTGTGTCCAAGGCGATCTCAACCTTTCAATCTGTTCATTGACATGTTCGTGGTATTGTATGTACGCCAACTGTCTTTCGCTAACGCCATCTGTTATCTGGCCGCGTAAACTCCGGCTACTGCCATGCGCCTCTTCCATTACGCTCGGCACATCTACCCCGTCTACTTTCCCGTCCATACTGAATGTACGCTACACCACACTACCGTACTTGACTCACACTGTAGTTTATTTTACTGACTTTTATTGCTATTCGTGCCACTGAACATCCACTGTTCGATCTTTACATTAATTTGTAACTGACAACAACTGAATGTCCTGTCACCGGGAAGCCACTTGTAACGCTACCGCCCTGCTCGGACGTACGTTAGCTCTATAAAGCCTGTACTGCAATAAGTTCACGGGCTTCACCTTATAAACAAGGATTTTAGTACATTAGTTGACCGCGTGTACCTAATAGAAGTCAATAACTACAGTGATGCAGTCAAGCAAATGTAAAGTATAATTACTCTTTCGCATGGACAAGAAGTACACACAGTAGATGCTACCTATAGTTAACAATTCGGTCGCCAGCCTACTTAGGCAATGAGTAAGTTTTTCCTTGTACAAGTGGGTGCATGTACAAGCATAGTAACACGTAGTAATGATGCGTTGTATGGCAAAGTTTGGAACCAGAAAAAATCCACTGAACTGAAGTTTTCTCTTTTTGTACTATTTTGGACGAGCTAAATTTACACAACACCACACAGTAATGATTACTACGAACTGCATTTTGTATGTTGAGCAGACTGAAATCGGACATAGATTGCCCTAGCATCGACAATCTTGAAAGTACACACACAATATCACTATTAATGATGGAAAAACACTAATACACTTAGGATTAATATAGAATTTAGCTTTACTGGTCAAATCTGATCAACACATTTCAAGGTTTGAAAGAATGGATAAGAGAAGGGGGGGGGGGACCCTGAAACTGTTATGGTCGTTATACTGAAACTATTAAGTACTGAAGGCAAATTAACACTCAAAATTATCAATCTATGGATAACTACTCTTTTGTCTTACTTCTGAATAATTTAACTGTCATTATTTCTGTCTCAAATTAATTAAATAACATCGCTAACTCAATTCAAAAAAAAACTCTCTTCCAATTTAGTCATACTTTTGTTCTTTCTCAACATTTGCAATAACACACCGGACTTTAAACTTCTTTATAGCATAGATTAATCTGCCGATAATTTTCATTAACACTAACATTAAACTTTCAGTTCAGGATACTCGGGTTGCACAATACGAGGTAAGGATCCTGTCTAGGTCAGTGATCAGGATAAGTCATGGCTGAAGCAATTCTGGTAAAAGTCACGTTATTATTGAACAGTCAGAAACATTTTCGACACTGGTCCACACAGATACACTTCTAAAGATGAAATAAATGTTTGACCTGTGCAAGTCGGTGCGGCGGATGGCGGGCAGCGAGATAGCGAGAAGCACGGCACACATGCAAGCACGGCTAAGGCTCTCACTGCAGCGGCACTTTCCTTCTTCTTAGCGTCGTTATCTTTCCAACTTTGTGCCTCAGAATATAGCCATGCCAAGTAGTTGTCGGAATCGGTTCATCCGAGGCTCAATGGAATCCACTTTTCCTGGGTAGCCTCCTCGGTACAGTACGTGTACTTCCGAACGATGCCCAACTCCGACTGTAATACTGTGTCCGTTGTGCCGAACCGCGCCAGTGTGCGTTTTCCCGCCTCGCCTGCCTCCACCTTTTCCCGCTCCCCTACAGGTAGGGTATTCACCACAGGTTTTCTACTACACATATCCTAATGCATTACCTACGCATGGACCAAGTGTATAAATTACAATTTTCACATCTTACAATAGTATTAACATTAGATACACTTCCCTTTGATTACAACATTATTTGAAATCTAACATAAATAATAATATTCATTTCAAAAGTTGCTCACAGTTTCTTTAACATAACGATACGAACCGAAAAAGAAGTTCAAAACATTGCTTACATTAATTTATCTAAATTCACAAAGAAAAAAATTATTATATGTACAGTTGTCGTTGCACCAGGACGATCGTTTTGTTTTGTCTTGACCACTGAATGGTGGGATCCATAAACTTTTGACAGTGACTTGTTAAGTGTGCTTTGTGAATTGCATGTGGGACGCTTGGTATTCTTGAAGAGGACAGTTGTCGTCTGGTAACTAATTATTGTATGAACGCAAGAAAGTAGAGTGGGACATTGACATTTGCGTCTGTAGTAGGAGACATTTCTTGAATTGGTGCGGGAATAATTGCTGTTTGTTGGGACTTACGACTTTTAATTACACCATGAACTGAAAGGACAGAACTGTGGGTAATAGTAGTTGTAGGGCCATTTCTGGACGACCAGATTCGTGTGGATGGTACGCTGAGTGTGACTATGACATTTGTGTTTAATGTGAGATACAGTTTACTGTTCAGTGCGTGTTCAAAATGCCAATTTGAGTGACTTAAAGACTTTCGTCTGGGTAGCCATGGGAGAGCTTTGACGCCGAGACAGTGTTTCTAGGAAAACTATCAGCAACTTTTTGACCCCAAGAAAATCACAGAATGAAATGTTTCGGTGTGACTCGCAAGATAGGGAATAATGTATTTGTAATTGTGTAAATGTGTTTTTTTTATATGTTTCATTCCTGAAGGGACAGCAAGTGTAATTGTATTTCATTAACATTTGTGTTTAGAATAGTTAGTGTTTTTTTGTTTGTTCAGGGCTACCAGTTCACGTAGCATGTTTATTAGAAAATTTGGTACAATGATGCTTTAATTATTAGCCAGTGGCGTAATACTAACGCAGCGGCTCTTGTTGCATTGGTCAGTAAGGTTGTCACAGGGGACAAGAGTTTGCATTGCACAACAAATATCGGAATTAACTGATGCATTTTGATGTCGTGGACAGTAATGATCTTGTTGGTGTGTTGACTGAAGCCACTTATTTTCATTAATACAGTGGAGATATTTCACATTAAAGTGTAACGAAGGCTAGTCGAAATGCAAGTTCTTGTCGTCTAAATGCGTAACAACAGAGAAATGAGCAGTAGAGTAAGATATGAGAGCTACTGGTGGATTCAAGCACTTATTGCTAACTATTTATTGCGTGTCTTGATCAAAGTTGATGGACTGACTGGCTCAGCAGCAGGTATTTGTACTGGTGGACAAGGAGAAGGTTAAACTCACAGTCGAGTAGTGGTGGCAATTGCTTAAGTGATGGTAGTTAATGAAGCATGACATGATGTCTTAGGTTGACTATATTACGTAACCAGTATGTAACTTGTGGTATATTTCATTGTTTTTTTTCTTCTCAGTTTTATTTCTCTGTAGGTTTGATGTATATTTTAGAGTAATGGTATGGAGCCTGACGTTCTACATGTAACTAGTGTATGCAATGTTTTTCTTTTGTTGATTTCGTTTTGTATTTAGACTTTGCTGTGTAAAGGTTTTCACCTCGCAATTTATGAATGTCAGATTACTTGCTCTGTGTTTGGACGGTGAGCTATTTAAAATTTCATGAGTACAATTAGTACTTTTTTTATTTGTCATAGAATTAGTGAAGTTTGGATTACTCATAAAAATAACGAAGATCCCAGTAACTAAGCAAATTTTTATTATTTTTTTATTTGTATGATGTAATGTTTTATTTGTCATTTGGATTGATGTAAATTTGTATGTATACGTTACTCCGGATTGTGGAGAGTACAATAATGCAACAACTGTGTCAGTAATTTGGTAAAGTAACAGCATTTGGTGGTCTATTTGAGGTCACCAGGGGCTAAGGTCTCCTCCTGGTTATTTTGATGACTTGCTATGTTTGTTCTAATACAGTTTTCTTAAAAAATGTTCGGAACTACCCTCGCATTGCAAGGATAGTACCGTTCCATTTTTTTCTGCATGGGTAGCCGGTGGTGAAAGGGTACAGTACCGCCCGACATTGAAAATAGGTGCAAGATAGTTCATTATTTTTGTCAGAACAACACATTTTTTTTGTAAAACTAACTCAATTTCAATTAATACAGCGAAGCCGGATACCAGTGTGGGAAAGAATGACAATTTATTTATTTAATTGATCACATGTGCACTCCCACAAAGTAAATCCCTACATCCAGTTTGGTGAGATCTGTGAAATGAATGAATGTATGGTCGTCTGCTAACCGCAGATAGTGAATGTGAATATGTGATCATCTTTGAGTCGATCCTTTGGCCACCTTTGGTGGGACCAAAGAGATGAAATTTACCTGAGCTTTGAGCGCCTGAAATGTGGCAGACCAATACGGTAGCAGGGTGCTCCCCCACTTCGACAGAGGTGTGAGAGAACCTAAAGGACGGCCATGTTTCAGCACTCTGCCGCTGGATCTTGTGCTGTTAAGACCTGTTTTAGTTGTGCTCCATAATGACAAAAGAGTGGAGACATGGTATGCATGTGGAATATTTAAGAGTAGTTTGAAATAATAATTTCTCTATTTCAGGAACTTTTGTGGGGAGAATTAAATGTCAGGCAGGTAATATTAATGGGATTGTAGTAATCTTCGGAAGTGACCAACAGTCACAATGAAACTACGTGTAGCAATAAGTTGAAATACTTCCGTGTGCTTAAGTTAAGCTGAATTACTAGCGTGTGTACAATAAGTTGAAATATTTAAGAAATAGCGTGTGTACCATAAGTTGAAATATTTTAGAAATGGCGTGTGCAGGACTTGAAATTAGAGACGAGTACTTCCACGAGGTGAGTACTGTGTGAGTCTCAAACTGTGTATGAGACAAAAGATAAAGAGAAGTACTTGTCCATGGTATCAGTTGAGGACTCGCGTGTGTGATGAATACGTTCTTAATATTACTTTGCGTGATATGATTCCGTGTGATGCTAGATTCAAACTCTGAGAGAGAAGCAAGGTGAGTTGGCCGTCTATCCAGCAACGCCACTTGGCTTGCATTGCACAGGAAGACGTGCATATATCTCCAGAGTTCATAGTAGGAAAGTAGAATTACGAAGTGGGGCAGTGTCGTGTGAAACTGGGATAAATATTAAATGAAGTGGGAAAGCTGAAAGTGATAGTGTTGTGACTATTCAGTGTTTTGTATTTCATATTGTAGTGTGATGTATGTCATGTAATTTGGGAATGTGTGGTTTGCATGGGAGAGTAGCAAGGTAGTTTCAAAAGATTAGTGGGTTACGCTTGTTCCTTCTGTACTGCTCGGTCTCGAGGATAGTTTCGTGATGATGATTGTGAGAGTCGAAGTGTGAGAAATAATAAAAGATCCACCATCCTATCCAGAAAGTGCACTGTAGCGTTAAATAATTACGAGACCATAATATAGAGATTCACCAATGTAAAGCCATGCCCACTGGGCGGAATTTCTCATGTGTTATTGTTGTAGATTATAGAATTTGTGTGTATAGGTTAGAGAATTTATCGGAATAAATAAGATAGTGAAAAGAAAAAGATTGGTGGACTTTTTCTTCGAATTGTATGTTGTCATAATGTCCCGAATTTATGATGTGTGCGCCATTCATATTCAGTGCGGTGGCCACGTCTTGACAAAAAGCCGTTAAATAAAAGACAAAAAGAAAATATGGTATTGCCAGTGCGTAGTGTACAGTCAGAGTTCTGTAAATTACTGATAGTCAGATGCGTGTTTCCGTTGCGTATTATTCATATAGGAGGATAATTTGTAACTTAGTTGTGAGTACGAGAGTTCATGTTACTCGATAAATAAGAATGAATCCACTCGCTTGGCAGACCACTCATCTTGCAGGCCTGACTGCTTGATGCCACAGTATGAGCAAGGCATGTGGGTGCCTCTCACAGTGGCTACATTCCTGCCAAGTCTTACTGTAGTATCGCAGATGGAACATCCAGTTTCTCATAGCCCTATTACACGACCTCATTCAAACTCAATAACTTGTCGATAATGGCGTCTTTGTCGCCTTATAGGCATTCTTGACTAACGTCACCTCACCATGTCCAATCTCAAAGGTAACTAACGCTCTCGACTATTACAGTGTGTATTTAAAGCAAACCTGATTTGGATCCTCATAGTAGCGCCACTAGCGCCACTCTTGCGTGAAATTTGAATAGACATCATCTTTCAGACTTAGAAACACGACTACCAAATGCAGGGATCATCTGCTGCAGAACCTCATGGTCAACAATGTGCGCTGTGCGATGTTCTCTGAAACACTCATGTCTACACCAGCAACTGTAATCTGTCAGATCTGCCACAATTCGCTACCTACCTTGTTTCAAGAATGGGCAATTCTCTGACCTTCACTTTCTATAATGGGGTGTGAACATCCAATATCTTGTCACCTACTCGTGGTTTCAGAATCCTTCAGCCACTTTCCATAGATGTTCACAATAGAGCCACGTGTAGAGCTGACCAGGTTCGCCATTTTCGACATGCTCATCTGAAGTCACTAGGTCACAAAAATTTGCCTTTTGTCAAGGTGTCATATCAGCAAATTTTCCCATTTGCGTTCAATAACGTCACTAGAAATATAACCCATTCGTCTGTGGCCTGCTCATAAACTTTCCTTACCACATCACGTACTCGCAACGCCACCAGGCGGAATTCAATCTCGGGGTGGTCAGTGGTCATAACGTGTGTATCGCAAAGACAGGGTATACCAGTGGTGGTTCTGTATTTACTGCCACAAAGAACTCTATCACATGTAGTAAGGTGATCACATGTCCCAAACGCAAAACAATTTGGGTGAATATATAAATCACTGGTTTGTTAAACATGGGAATCGGCTGCTTTTGCAGGTCACCTTCCTCAGGAGTTGCAGTGGCAGAAAATTTCAGGGACAATAAATTTGGATTGTGTTGTGCTTATACTTTCCGACTGCGCAATGATATTAGGGGGACATTTTTACTTACCGGCAAGTCTAGGAGAGGCACGCAAAAATAACAGGGACTCTTATGATATTGCAGTTGTTGCAGATATTATGTTGTGCAGTTAGAGAAACAGTTCGTGAGTATAATTTCTTAGGGTTACTGGCTACAGTCAGGCCCAAACTTAGTGCAAAACGGGCGATTCTATTTGCAATGTATTTCCGCGTTCTTGCTATTCGCGTACTGCGTCCCATCTGTTGGATTTTGTTTTTAGTGCTGTTTCCTCTGTGAGTGATAGACTGGATTCTGGCCATCAGTCAACCGTGTACTTGTCAGATCAAGGTTACCAACTCGTGGCTATCCTTTAACGAGAGATCTCAGTCCCATGTTTGCAATGAGTAATCGCATATGTGTATGTTTCTTATATATATCGCAGTTTCTCAATTTATGAAAGACAGAGAAGTTTCTGGCCTTCAGCCAACCGTGTGTTGTTCATCCTCGTACAGATACTACCGTAATACAATACGAACAGAGTCTTGAGCTTATTCCGGAGTAAGATGGTTATGTATATTTACTAAGATGGTATCTGTTATTTCGGACATGTCCAAAAGAACAGACACCATCGGTGACCATGCAGCTCGTTAGAATGAAATTACAATGAAATGAACAGGCGTAGCTGCTTACAGGCGTTGACATACGTCAACGAGGAGAGATGAAAATGTGTGCCCCGACCGGGACTCGAACCCGGGATCTCCTGCTTACATGGCAGACGCTCTATCCATCTTTTTTTTTTTTTTTTTTATCATTATGTTTGGTCGTTGCGGACGTCGCAAGACATCCTGTTCAAGTTCGGTGGTTGATCCTTCCACTCAGTTTTTTATTACAGAGGCCAACCAGCTCTCTGACCCAACACGCTGAGCTACCGTGCCGGCCGTCCATCTGAGCCACCGAGGACACAGTGGATAGCGCGACTGCAGCGATTTATCTCTGGCACGCCTCCCGCGAAACCCACATTCTCAATGGACATGTCCGAAATAACAGATACCATCTTAATAAACAGATAGTTCAGGCTCACAAGCCACTTGACCATCTTCTTCTTCTGTGCGAATGCACACACAGTGCCCGAACTCTTACGGGAATTGGCAACGCGCCGCGAGTAATGAGGATAATGGGCGGGGGCACAACGAATGTAGTGCGGGACAATACATTGAGAATGTGGGTTTCACGGGAGGCGTGCCAGAGATAAATCACTGCAGTCGCTCTATCCTCTGTGTCCTCGGTGGCTCAGATGGATATAGCGTCTGCCATGTAAGCAGGAGACCCCGCGTTCGAGTCTCGGTCGGGGCACACATTTTCATCTGTCTCCGTTGACGTATGTCAACGCCTGTAAGCAGCTAATGGTGTTCATCTCATTGTAATTTCATAGTTATGTATAACTGTGGAAAATTTCTGCCAGTTAATGATTTTTATATTCTTGTGTCCTTCACTGTGTTGGTGGTCTACTCCACTACTAGCCAACAATCTATATACCCCCACCCCCCCTCCCCGCCGTGGCGCTCGCCAGTGCTCTCCCAGTCTTCGTGAATAGTTAGACAGTTAGTTTAGAATGGCTGAGATCCTGCATTGCATTAGTGAACAGAAGATTCGAATGTTACTTCCTCTGTTTCCTATTTTTGTTCCCCAGATGTCCATGCAGCAAACTGTGTTTCATTATTTTACCTCTTACGTTCCTAACCTTTAATGAGCAATTGTTCATTAAGAGCTCATTACAGCACGACAATATGTCACGTTGTCCTTTTAAACTCTTGTTGGAATTACACCCGTAAGGGTTTCCATATTGGTGTCAATTAATAAATTAATTTTGTGACCAGTAGATGTCGAGATGACTGATCATAGACCAGCAATTAATAAATACTTCCACATCCATTCACTCTGAATTTCCCCAGGGAATGTAAATTTAATGCAAACCTTGAATATACCCAGCATTAAAAGGAAGTTGGGCATTCTGTGAGTTAAATTCATGAAACAGGAAATGTTATTGCGCTGCTGACGACGTTATTTTCCCTACCTCCCATAAGCCAATTGGTATCTGATATAAGGCTCCCAATTGTGGCAGCATGCACGCCTACTGCCACCGCCTCCACGCCTTCCACGCCTTCCACGCCTTCCATCATCCTATCTTTGACTTTGGAGTGGCCGGTCGGTGTGGCCGAGCAGTTCTAGGCGCTTCAGTCTGGAACCAAGCGACCGCTACAGTCGCAGGTTCGAATCCTGCCTCGGGCATGGATGTGTGTGCTGTCCTTAGGTTAGTTAGGTTTAAGTAGTTCTACGTTCTAGGGGACTGATGACCTCCGATGTTAAGTCCCATAGTGCTCAGAGCCATTTGAACCATTTTGAACTTTGGAGTGGTGCATAGAGATCGCTCCTGCAACTGCCAATTTGGAGCCCACGGAATGTGACCTGGGTCTCCCCCTGCCCCCACTCGCCAGTGGTTGAGCACCCAACACCGCCAGTGCTGGCAGACCAACCATCACCCCAGCCTCCCTAACCTTCCACCACTGTGGTGGCGACAGCTGAAAGGCGTTGCCTGCTTCGGTAGTGGATCTGCAGGCATGGAATCTCTCTCCCTTGCAGGTTTTGGGACCATGGTTCCAGCAGAAGTCAGGACATTTTTGCCCCTATGTGGCTTTTTCCAGGGGGAGCGGATTTAGTATCCCATCAGCGGATGTCAAGATGGATGCAGATGAGTTGACATGGTTATCAAAGTGGAATAGTACACAATGCTCTCACAGAGTGAGAATGTGAAACATGGAATGGGTAGAACCACTGATGGAGGTGTTCACTTGTTGTTGCTGATAGACCTGGCCTGCTAGCTCTTACACTGATTTCAGCTGCAAGGAACCAGATCCTCACCTCACGCTCTGCTCTTTTTTTTCCATGTGCTGGAGACAGTCTTTCGTGTTGGTCGGGTTTGTCATTATTTCCATGCTTCATCTCTACATGGTGTTCAGGTTCTCTGCTTGTATGGATACTAAACTCCTGATGAGGAGGACACCATTAGTATGTCTGTCTGATACTGTAAATTTAAATTATTCTTTAGCAAGATTAATTTCACTGACAACATTGTCATCTCTAAATGTCTTTCTCTTCATGTTCTGTAGAAAATGGTTAGTGTTAAGATGTTTTCGTGTGCATTAATGTCTTTATTTTCATGTAAACTACTACAAGTGTATGGCAGTTGAAGAAGGCATCATGTTAGTGAGATGAGCACCAGACTCAACTGTCTGGGAGAAGCAGTGCATGGCCACCCTCCTTTCGCACATAGGTAGGTGCTAATGGGGCACAGTCGCAGGTTGTCCCTCATGAAAGATGACTGGCTTTTGTAGTCCGAGGTCAGCATCCATTGTGGACAGAGCAGTGACTACCCAATCCCCAGAGAAGGGCATGCTGATGTCACACCAGTGTTGGCTGAGTGGCTGCTGCTGCCGCAATTAATGGGGACTATCACCACTGTGGTGATATCAGAAGCCAATCTGCCATCACCTCACGCACTGTGCCCAGCAGTGATGTCACACCCACTGTCAGACTGCAGATAAAGATCCCAATCTTTCTTGTTATGATTTGAGTATCACACACACACACACACACACACACACACACACACACACACACACACACACCGTACACTAATCTTTATTACTGACAATAAATGGGAACTGCACTAGAATCAGTCAATGTGTTTCCCATTTGCCAAGTTAAAAAGGCATTCTGCCAGAGCACTAGTGATAGTTAATACACACACACACACACACACACACACACAATATATATATATATATATATATATATATATATATATATATATATATACCTTTCTGGAAATGTCACCCTAAGACACTGCAGAGTGTTGAAGCTATAGGCGCCGGCATCCGCCACTAGGTCAGGCGCCTTTGGCAGCAAACGTGGCTTTGCATGCTGACAGCCTGTAGGCAGAACATCACGTAATATTGTTTTCTTATTCAGTGATTACAACTGACTGCCACGATCGTCAGTGGAGAAGATGGAGTTAGCTCCTGCCTAGACAGACCATGTCTCCTATGAATGTAACGCTCTGTTCCCTTGGTGGATGATGGTTTTGGACACTTGTTTCTGTCTACAGTTTATTTTACTGCTGTATACTGAAAAACACTGGAGATTTTGTAGAGTTCCAGGAGAAAAGTAAGCTACAGATGGAAACCCATGATAAGGTCCTTCTGCACAGAATCTGGCTTCATATCCTCCATTGGCATCGTGTCATCAGTCACGATCACACAATAACAAATGACATTGTGAGATGTTCTGACTATGGTCTGTCTGTGTAAAACGTCACATTTACTGCCAAATGGGTGGCCTAATGGCAGGCGTTGGCATCTATAAGTTCGACACTCTGTAGCGTCTTTGGATTTATGTCAGGCAGTTGCCGCAGAGGCGTGGATATCACCTCGAGATAGGGTAGTTATCTGAGCCACAACTGGGTCTCATGTACTGGGTGTTGGAGGAAGAAGGTGCATCTGAAATGCACAACATACAATTGCCTGTTTCCTGTTCCCTAATTAAGCTGTCACCCTAGAATTAATCAGACTTCTAAATCAAAATTTATTATGTCAAAATCACCTTATAATTACTAAGTTTACATCACCAGTTTTGGCAGTTTATTGATTTTTTAAATGTGATTAATCCACTAAAGGCTTCGTCATAATAGATAAAAATTCAGGTTGTGCATTCTGAACATTATGAAGCAGTACAAAATATGTCAATGAATTATACATCATATCACCACATGGTAAAAGGGTAAATGTGTCGACACTCATGTTGAACCCTGCCATTTACAAAAAGCATCTAGTATTTTCAGTTCATAGCTGGCTACTGATTGCTCATAGGGACTTCGCTTTTCTATTGTTTCAATGTGTGACATTGAAAACTTGTGGAAATGGATCTGTTTTGAATTGAAAGAAACACTCTTGTGCTGTAACATTCTTCTCTTGTCTGTTGGGAAACTTGATGTATGCAGGGGCACTGGATGGATTATGAGACTTTCAGTTGTGCTGCTGGCTGTCTCCTTGGCAGTACTGACACATCGAAAAAAGTGTGCAGAAGAAAAGTATCTGAGATTCGCAAGCAGCTGATTCATTCGCCAAATAGTTACTTATGAAAAATAAATTACATGTGACATATTATGTGAAAACTGAAATCTGATGTTTCTTAGAAATAAGTCAACATTAGTGACAGAGCTTACAGGTTCCTCTAAGCCCTTAAACTGATTTTGACCAAAAGTGAAGATATGTCCTTCAGAAGTGAAAATGCTGTCAGACTGATACACAATAATTTGTCCCAAACAACAGAATACTTGAAAATGAAGCTAGGTAAAAGATAATTTTGTTGCCTTTCGACATTTTTAAGATTGTTTTCTTAATATTTCCACTGAATGAGACAACCCTGTTCCAACACTATCAGGGTGTCTACACAAAACACAACCACTAAAGGTCAAGGGGTGAATGATAATTTCTTCTATAAAAATACTGTCGTTGTAGTAACACAAGAAATTACGATAATATCATAAGGGGAGGTAAAAATAAAAAAGGTCTACCCTATTATAACTCTTAAACAATTTTTTTCAGTTTGTCTATGCCTATTTTGGTACTGTTTTTGTTACCTAAAAAGAAGTATTGCTTTCTAATACCTTTGCAATGATAACACAGAGATACAAATACGTTCACCAGCAATTAAATATAACTTTCTTTCTGTGTGATGGATATTCTTCTTCTTTTCTTATTTCTTTGTGCCTTTGTCTGGCATTGGTACAAGGTCAGCAAGGCTATTAATGGATTTGGTATGATTAGTTTAAGGAGCAGTTGGAAGCCCTTCCTGTCGCCACCCCATTGCATCCAGAATGGAATATGTGTAGCCCAACTGTCTGTGTGTAGTGCTATTCATGTGAAAGTGAGCGAAAGTTTTCTAAATGTTTGCAAATCCACCAAGTGGATTCGATCCAGGACCAGTGTATCTCCCAACCTCAGAAGCAGCACTTTGACATACGTGTCTACCTGGATAGGTCTGCAAAAGGGACAGTCTCTCAGCATAAAACGACCAAATATACCGATTTTCACTCTATTATGGAGGAATAGCATGAAGTTTTGAACTACCAGTAATGTCACATACTACAAATAAAACAGGCGAAAGAAGTATGCTGAGGTTCAAGTGTAGACTAAGTTGTCAGTCATTTGGTGCAGTTTCACATTCACAAGACTGAATAGGCTGAATGAAGTTTCCTTCAGCAGGCGATATGCAATTATAAATTCTTCAAAATGTTTGGTCTATATCTCATTTTCTTACAGATTTTCATTTAGGCGAACAATTCTGCAAAACCCCGTCATCGCTGCATCATTCTACAGTTATTTCTGCCATACTCGTCAAGCCTATTCTCCAAATTACCTCTCTTACACAATATGAAATCGACAGATAGCATATCTCAATTTTACATTCCTGTTAGGTGCTATTATACTCTGATACAATGCAGTCCTCATGCTTTTCCAAGAATAAAGCAGTTATCCTGAGTTTGTACAACCTTCCCTTGGAGGATAACATGAAGCTACTGAGTAGTCAGAACAGCATACTAGCACTCCATTTTCTACAACGATCACCAATAGTCAACATAAATAAAATAGTGCCTTAGACTCCTGATACTTCTTAGTAGAAATCAGTTAGAATAATTAATGACTCCTGAACTCATGTTTTTAAGAATAGTTTGCAAGAGATAACCCAGTATGAAATTTATAATGAACCAAAGGGTAAAATAAAATTTAGTCTATTCCATGATGCAACTGTGTGTCATGTAGTGTACATACATTACAGAGTAAGAACCAAAGATGATTGCTACAGGACACCAAATGAAACAGATATGTAACTCATACTACTTCATATATTCAGTACTGACAGTCATTAGCAGTACATATTTCAGAACATTTTTTGACACAATGCACAATTATAAAACATAACTGTGACAACAACATGGCAATTCAGTTGTAAAATTGTACTATAGAAAATACAAAGAAATAGTGAAAAGAAAAGCTAATACATAAAGGTTTGAGAATCATAAAATCAAACCTATTCGTAATAAGAGTAAACTGTAACAACAACCAAGTTGTACAGCAGGCTGGAACATCACACAAGTGCACAATATACGTATGAGCACTTAGCTTAAAACAAATTACAGAACTTGATGTCACATGAAGTTTCATAGGAATATTATCATCTCAGGTCAGAAGATATGTGACCTCACAGAAGCATGAGCTAACAGTTATAATACTAATTTCACAATATCCTCAAATAAGAGTTAAACCTGAGAAAACAAACTTTTCTTATAGAGAGCTAGATGCATTACATAAGTGCAAAACATGTGCACAAGTAGTGCAGCTGAGTATTGTAAACAGAACATGCACATGCAAATTTCATCTAATAGCCTATTAATCACGAAATTCGAAAGCAAATTTTCGAAATCCAAAATGTCAGTTTCTCATTATTAATCACAACCTAAAACTGGAGTTTATTACTCTACAATGCAACACGATTTTTTATGTATCCGTGATTTTCATTGTTCTTCAGGTACTTCCTGTGCTGTTTTCCGATCTATTATTAGGTTTTTTCTACCACATACACTTTCTTCACAAATCAAGTGAACTTATCTTTCATTTAAATCTAAATTCTATGGAGGGAAATTTTATTGCATGTAAAGTAAACTTTTTTACTAAGCTGAAGTAGTTGGTCACACCTGTCACACCCACTTAGGTGGAACCTTTAGTTCATTGCTGACATACCATAGTGTTGTGAGGTTAAATGTGGTTGTACAGTTTCTTAGAAATGAGTTCCCACAAGTGTTTGAATAACACAAACGTATTCCATTGTGCTAGTGGTAGCTACATAATTGCTAAGCAAAGAAAGGACATTAATACTTTTGGGGAAAATATCTACTACTCATACTTGGGTATAAGGATGGTGATCAAGACAAGAGCTGGGCACCACGAAAGGCATGTAGTACATATGTTGAGGGACTGAGACTGTGGAAAAATGGATAAAGGGAATCACTGTCATTTCAGTTTCCTGGGTTTGGAGGGAGCCACAAAGTCATGTATATGATTGTTAGTTTTGCATGATTAACATTGAATGTCATCACACAAAAAGTGAGAAGGATCTAAAACATCCTGACATTTCTTCGGCCTTACGACCAGTTACATATAGTGAATCGTTCCCTATTCCAGTTCCACCCACCATTCTTGATTGCAACAGGAGCGCAGTTCAGACAATGAATGTTATGATGGTGATAACTCGAAGCAGGAAGAAGATCCTGCACCAGAATTGTTTATTCATAATGAACTAAATGATTTAACTCATGCCTTGAATCTGGCAAAATATGCTGCTAGATTGTTTGTGTCAAGACTGAAAGTAAAACATCTTTTATTTCCCAGAGTATCGTTCTCTTGGTACAGGGCCAGAGAAAAGAAAGTAATAAAATTCTTTAAAGAAGACGAGTATATGGTTTTTTGTTGTAATATTGACGGTTTATTGAATTTCCTTAATGTCACTTATGATTCAAGTCCTTGGAGGTTGGTTGTAGACCTATCAAACCGTAGCCTGAATGATATACTCTTACATAATGGAAATTTTTTAGCTCAATACCTGTTGCCTATTCAGTGCACTGTAAGGAGACATACAAAAAAATTCACATCTGGGTCGAAATATGTGGAATAGAAAAAAACATTTTTGATCAATATGTGGGAAACTGAAAGTAGTTGGAATGTTACTTGGCTAATAATCCAGCTAAACAAAAGTGTCGTGTTTCATTGTGAGTGGTACTGCCAAGCCAAAGACATGCATTATAAGCCAACTAACTGACCTGAATGAAGCACCCTGCAACTCAGTTCATGGAATATAACAAATGAAACAATTGTTCAACCAACAAAGATACCATTACCTCCTGTTTACATCAAGCTGGGATTAATGAAACCTTTCACTAAAGCACAGTGAAAAGTTGGTGACTGCCTCCTGTTCTTGGTAACAAGATGTCCCAAAGTATTTTATGAGAAACTTGAAGGAGAAATCTTTGTAGGTCTGCAGATCAGAAATTTAATGAAAGACAGTTTGTTTGAAACTAGAATGAACCCAGTGGAAAAAAGGCTTCGTTTAAAGAAGTAGTGACCAACTTTCTCTACAAAAACAATCATCTAACTTATAAAACCATAATTAAAATAATGTTGCAGAATTTCAAAACATGAGGATGTAAAATGAGTGCTAAGCTTAATTCTAGACATTCACATATTGATTTTTTCGCTGCAACCCTGGTGAAGACAGTGAAGAGCAAGGGGAGTGGCACCATCAGCATGTCAATGACTTGGATGAGAGATATCTAGGAAGGTGGAATGCAAACATTATGGCTGACTATTTTTTGATGCTAAAGAGAGATGGTACTGGTGAAGAGAGACAATCAAGGAATAGAAGTTTCAACCCATGCCAGAACAAACTTCATGGAGTGAAATCAGTGAAGAGAAATTAAATTACCACACATGCACTATATTTTTATAATACTTATTAACATATTTAAGTGAGTAATGGGTCACTGTCAGTACTGACAGAAAATGTGCTGATGTCAGCATCAGCACTTCCTTATCTGCAGTGTCATATTACAGCAGAGACAACTGCAGATTTCATAACAGCATCAGCACTTCAAGGCTGTACTGGGAATCGCATCCAGATACATGCCAAGGGCATGAAAGTTCAAAATGGTTCAAATGGCTCTGAGCACTATGGGACTTAACATCTGAGGTCATCAGTGCCCTAGAACTTAGAACTACTTAAACCTAACTAACCTAAGGACATCACACACATCCATGCCTGAGGCAGGATTCGAACCTGCGACAGTAGCAGTTGAGCGGTTCCAGACCCAAGCGCCTAGAACCGCTCGGCCACACAGGCCGGCAAGGGCATGAAAGGGGGGGAAGGATGGAAGGAGGGAGGTAGGGCCTCCACACCCCACACAGCCCGCCACCCCATGTATGCCTGCTCAACAGCCAAATACGATAAAGAACCTTAATTTCCTAAAATACCAAAAAGTTTATCAACTATGTTTGTATTACTGATTTCCAAACTTCATTTAAGGACTGGCTGACAAGTCACCTTGGAATTTTTTTTTCTTTATTGTTATTTAACACCTTACATAAGGTGGACTGGCAGCAGCACACTACGCTGCTCTTCAGCCACAATTTTTACAAAAGAAAAGCAATGGAGACACAGAATATACAGAACAAAGTGGGGGGCAAAAAACAGTAGACACAGAAACAAATAACACATAGCCATTCACACGCGAAGACTCCGAAGGAAACTGTTGGCACTGCACACGGACACTGAAGATGGAGACGACACATGAACGATGGAGCATGGGCGACGAAAAACACTAAGGCACAAACACAATGTCACACACTAAAACGATGGCGATGATCTCTGGCGCGCAAATAGCCACTTAACGTGTGCGAGTTCGGGGACCTGCCAACAAGAAAGAAGGTGGTGGGGGGGGGGAGGGGAGAGGGGAGAGCAAAGATGCCAATGGCAGAGGACATGGTGGGAGGAATGAAGGTATGGGAGTAGGGGAAGCCTGGGGGAGGAGGGGGGAGAAAGGGAAGAGGGTGGGAAGGGGGAGAGAAGGAAGAGTGGGTGCCCATGGGAACAAACACAGGAAGAGATAGGGAAGTATCAAAGTTGGTAGGAGGGGTAGATGGAGAGGAGGAGGGCATCATCAGGAAGGGGGAGTTGGTGGAAGCCACCTTGGGTGAGGGTAAGGAGAGTGGAGAGAAAGAGAGCAGGTGGAATGTGGAAATACAGGTGCGGCAGTGGACAGGGGCAGGACAGGGGCGGGAGAGGATGGGAAAGACAAACGGGTGAGGAGGATCGAGTTTACGGGAGGCGTAGAGGATCCGTATCTGTTCGAGGAAAAGGAGGAGGTGGGGGAACGGAATAAGGTCATACAGGATCCGCATGGGGGAGGGGAGACGGATGTGGCAGGCGAGGCGAAGAGCATGGCGTTCAAGGATCTGAAGGGATTTGTAAAAGGTAGGAGTAGCGGAGATCCAGGCAGGGTGGGCGTAGCAGAGGATAGGGCGGATGAAGGATTTATGGGTGTAAAGGATAGTGGAGGGGTCCAGACCCCATGTAAAGCCAGAAAGGAGCTTGAAGAGACGGAGTCGGGAATGTGCCTTGGCTTGGATTGTCCGGAGGTGGGGGGTCCAGGAGAGGCGACAGTCAAGGGTGACGCCAAGGTACTTAAGGGTGGGGGTGAGAGCGATAGGACAGCCACAGACGGTGACATAGAAGTTGAGGAGGTGGAAGGAAGTGGTGGTTTTGCCTACAATGATCGCCTGGGTTTTGGAAGGATTGACCTTAAGCAACCACTGGTTGCGCCAAGAGGTGAATCGGTCAAGATGGGACTGGAGAAGGTGTTGGGAGTGCTGCAGGGTGGGGGCCAGGGCAAGGAAGGCGGTGTCATCGGCGTACTAGAGATGGTGGATGGGGGGTGAAGGCAGCGGCATGTCTGCCATATACAAAAGGTACAGAAGAGGGGAGAGGACGGAACCTTGGGGCACACCAGTGGAGGGGAAGAAGGTGTAGGAATCCGTGTTATGGATGGTGATGTAGGAAGGACGTTGGGAAAGAAAGGACCCGATCAGATGGACGTAGTTAATAGGAAGGGCGAAGGTTTGGAGCTTGAAGAGGACACCGGAATGCAACTCACAGTCATAGGCGCGTTCGAGGTCAAGGGAGAGGAAGATAGTGGAGCGACAGGAATTAAGTTGTTCGGAGAGGAGATGAGTGAGGTGAAGGAGAAGGTCATCGGAAGAGAAGGACGGCCGAAAGCCACACTGGGTAATGGGAAGGAGGCAGTGCTGGCGGAGATGCTGGTGGATGCGTCGGGTAAGGATGGATTCCAGGACCTTGCTGAAGACCGAGGTAAGGCTGATGGGACAGTAGGAGGAGACAGCGGACGGTGGTTTGTCGGGTTTAAGGAACATCAGGATGTGGGAGGTTTTCCACAGATCGGGGTAGTAGCCAGTGGACAGGACTACATTATAGAGCTGGGCCAGACTGGAGAGGAGGGAGGCAGGAGCTTCACGAAGGTGGCGATAGGTGACACGATCGTGACCAGGAGCAGTGTGCCGTTTTGTGCGGAGTGTAGCTATGAGATCCTGAGTAGTGATGGGGCCATTGAGTTCGGTGTGTGCAGTGTTGTGCAAGTACTGGAAACCACAGGCGAGGGGAGGGACAGAGGTGTCAGTTCAATCGCGGACATCTGGGAAGAGGGAGTAATCGAACTGGGGATCGTCGGGGATGGTAAAGACATCGGAGATGTAGGAGGCAAAGTGGTTGGCCTTACTAAGGTTGTCAGGGAAGGGTTGATCATCATGAAGGAGAGGGTAGTAGTGAGTGGGCTTAGATCCGGTAAGGCGGCGGATGGCTGACCAGTACTTGGACGAGTTGATAGGAAGTGTAGCATTAAGACGGGTGCATGTCTGTCGCCAGTCCCGGCGTTTCTTAGCTGCGAGCAAGTTTCTGATGTGTCATTGTAGTTGCCAGTGGCGTAGTAGTGTGTCCAGGTCACGTGTGTGAAGGAAGGCACGTTAGAGACGGCGGGATTCACGGAGAAGGAGGACGGCCTGTGGGGGTAATGTAGGACGGCGGGGGTGGTTGGCGACGGAAGGGATGTGGGCCTCCACGGCCTCAGACAAGGCCTGCTGGAGAAAGGAGGCAGCACAGGTAACATCATCAGGGTGGTGGTAGGTGAGGGGGTGGCCATCGACCTGGGTAGAGAGGGTGTCCCTGTAGGCATTCCAGTCGGCACGGGAATAATCATGGACGTATTTCAGGGGAGGGTCAGTACGGGGGTCGGGACGGGGGCTACAACCGTCTGAAACGGTGGGGAGGACAGGGAGATGGTCACTACCAATGGGCTCCAGGACATCCACCACTATGTGGCCAAGGAGGTTAGGGGAGGAGAAGATGACATCGGGAGTGTAGTTGGATTCAGGGCCCATGTGACGGGGAATGGGGACGAGGTCGCCTTGGAGGGAGGAGAGGAACCGATGCCATCACCGTAACTGGGCAGTGGAACGACTATGGATGTAAAGGTCGGCAGCGATCACGTAGGAGGAGAAGGTACAATCAATGTGGGAGAGGAAGTCAAAAGGAATAGGGGCGTTGTGGCGGACATAGATGGTGGCGCAGATGATGGTAAGGCCAGGGAAGAAGAGACTAAGATCAGGTGTTCTGTGGGGTCAGGAAGGAGAGGTTGGAGCCGAACAGGGATCTGGCGCTGGTAGCCAATGGCTACTGCGCCATGTGCTATTGGGAGGGGATTATCGGAGCGGTGAAGGAGGTACAGCTAGGTGTGTACAGTGTGTTGGGGCTGAAGAAAGGTTTCATTGAGGAGGAAGGCATCCACGAGGTGGATTGCGAGGGTGTACAGGAAGAGGTTCTTGTTGGTGGGAAGGGAACGGATGTTATTGAACAAGATACGGTGCTGTCGCGCCATTACAAGGACTCAAACGAGGGTGTCGAGATGGGAGAATGTGAAAAGGGCCTGATTATTGGAGTAGGTGGCATACATGTTGAGGTGGAAGATGGAACGGGCGGCGAGGGATATTGCTGGAGGGTGTGGGGGCGCTGGAAAGGGCGGACATTTTGCAGGACGATGGTGAGGAACCTGATGATGTCCTCAGCGGTGGTGGGGGGACGAAGGGAATTTCCAGGAGGGGTGGGGGCGTTCAGAGGGCGGACAGGGACGGTGAGTTCAGGAGTGGTGGGAGGGGGTCGGGCCTTACGTTTCTGAGAGTAGGTGGGATGTGGGAGATTACAGGTGTTGCAGGAGGGAGGGGACTGTAGGTTGGGGAACTGCCGGAGGAAATGCGCCTGTTTACAATGTGGGCAGACAGGGGCCTCGTGACACTCAGATGTATTGTGTGCGTTATAGAGCAGACACCTCTGGCAGTTGAGGGATTGAGGAGGGAAATGGGAGGGGTCGACCTTGTAACATTGGTGGAAGAGGAGGGCACCCTTCTTCAGGAGACAGTCAATGGATGGGGCATGTTCCGAGAGCACCCACATAAGGCGGGTGGGGCCGGCCTGGTTAAAGATGCGGTGGACTGCCCGTATTTCCAATGAGGGGTGCGCCTTGAGCTCCACCAACACCTCCTCCTCCATGATCATCGGACTAAGCCGAGTGATCATGGCGGTGAGGGTCGGTGGGAGATGCAGGGGTTGGGGTTGGCGGGAGGGGGATGGGGAAGGAGCAGGGGTGAGGGAGGCATTGGGGCCAAACCGGGTAATGGGGATTTGGGAGAGGATGTCTGTGTGAAGGGTGGGGCTGGGGGAGGAGATGAGAACAGTCCCTTCGGGGAGTGAGGACGGAGATGGGGGCTCCGGGAAAGTGTTGGTGGAGGAGGAGCGAGAGGTTCCGGGCCACAAGGAGGGAGGATCAGGGCGAGAGAGGAGGTATTTGTAGGAGGAGGGCGAGGAGGAGGAGGAGGAGGAGGAGGAGGAGGAGGAGGAGGTAGCAGGGCCATGTAGGGAGACATCCATGGCATCCTGGGCAGGGGGAGCAGGATGGGGCAGGGCCTTTTTGGAAGCAGAGGAGGCAGGGGTGCCACTAGGGCATTTGATGGCAACGGAAGGGTGAGAGGAGGCTTGTGGGACAGGAGCAACTGGGAGGTGGCGGGAAGTGGCAGGTCCCGGCCTGGATGCTGGAGCTGGCGCCGGAGATTGGGATGGCGATGGTGAAGGCGATGGCGATGATGAAGATTACGATGATGGTGAAGGCGAGGGCGAAAGCAGGGCATGGGCCATGGCCCTCTGGGCCACCACCCTAGTGGGGGCTGCAGTAACAGAGTGAGGGAGGGGAGGGAAAGGATCAGAGGTGGAGGTGTGGGAGGAGGAAGCTGGGGATGGGACGATAAAGACCGAAGGCGAAGGGAGAGTGAGTAGTGGAGGGATGGAATGAGGGGGGGGGTGATGATAGGGTACACCACGTAACTGTGGTGGTGGTGGCGGAGGGAGAGGTATATACTATAGCGTGGTGGTGGTAGTGGTAGTGGTGGTGGGGGTTGACATGACGACAAGGAGGAAAAGAAACAGGACAGGACGAAAAGCACAGAAGAAAACAAAGGATAGACGAAGGCGGAGTAAGACCGATGAAATGCCGACTGGGGCCAAAGCCCCACTCTGCTGACGCTGGCGGGAGGTGACCACAGGCAGGAACTCTGACAGGAACGCTGGCTGGCTGGCAGGAACGCTGGCTGGCTGACTGGAACGCAGGCAGGAAAGCTGGCTGGCTGGCTGGCAGGAATGCTGGCAGGAACGCTGCAGCTGCTCCTGCCGCGGGCTGGACTGCCGCTGCTGCTGCTGCTGCTGCTGCTGCTGCTGGCTGGCTGGACCCCTGCTGGCTGGCTGACCCTGCAAAAGGCCTAACGATTCGATCAGAGCCGAATGCCACTATCGAAGGGCGGCACTCATTACGAGGTACCGCTGGAGATGTCACCTTGGCAAATTTCATTTGAAGCTATATATCATTCGCCAAAGAATATTGGAATGGGTAGATGGCATATTTCCTATGCATAGTTAAAAACCAGCATTTACTTACAAAATATTGACAATGGATTAAAAATTCATATTTGTTGAACATGATTTTTCCTTAAATACTATTACGCAAACCCAGAAAAAATGAAAGAAAATCAAGTCGTGTTTCACATCCAACTTGCTCACTGTCACCAACAGATGGCTACACTGTTGAAAACAAGCATACGTCGAAATTTGTACCACAGTTTCTTACTGTCACCAATAGTTGGCTGTATTGCAGAAAACGTGCATTGTTCGTTTGTTGTATCATGAGTTCACACTGTCACCAACAGACGGCTGCACTGTAGACAACGATGCCTGCAATGATAAAAACAATAAGTGTTCCTTTCTAAGTACGATGCTTGCTTTAAGACGCAACACAGTAGCAAATGAATACTTTTCCACATCTGTGATACTTCTCAAATGCAAAAACATTCTTTCCAACAATTCTCCACATCAATGGCGTTTCTCAAGTGTCATAATATTCTAAACTGTCTCCAAAGTACGTCTGCAAGTTAAAAAAAAAGTGTGAATGCTTAAGGGACCAAACTGCTGAGGTCATCGGTTCTTAGACTTACACACTACTTAAACTAACTTACACTAAGGACAACACACACACCCATACCCGAGGGATGATTCGAACCTCTGGCAGGAGGGGCCGCGCGATTCATGACAGGGCACCTCTATACATGCGACCACTCTGTGTGGCTGCAAGGTAAAGAAAGTGCAAGTGTAGTAAATTTATTTTCCACATATACACAGTCGCACAAATTAATACCCAAAATTCTAAAGCATGTACTTCAATGTTACTTTTTGATACCGAATAGCAGTTGATGTTTCAGAAAGTAGACCTAAGTTATCAATTTTTTCTCATTAAATGATTTTTCTGCAGCAGACAGTACTATCCTGTATTTTTTTTGTACCTGTGACAGTAATCTAGTTACTGAAGGTTAGTGTTGTGTTTTTGTAAAGAACTAAGAAATTTTAGTGTCTTGAGGGAATTTCTTTCTGGTAATATAAACGACAAATTATATATTTTAAATTATATTTACTTAAAAGTTATAGAAGACTTCCTACAGAGTGAAAAAGAACAGAGTATGTGCCATGGTAGAAAAATGGTTTACTTCTATCCTGTACAAAACTAAAACTTTATTATACTATTATCAAACACCCACATAGGTCTGACAAATTACGTAAAGCTTACAGACTCATAATAAGACACCAAAAGCTGTAAAAAATATCATTGCTCAGTCATGAAACAAAGCCAGGGGTATATGGAAAAAAACACGAAAGAAACAGGGATATCATCATACAATAATAGCAGAAGCCTAAGGATCAAAGTAGACAATGAAGAAATAGTAAATCTTGTAACTGTTTGTAGTTCTTTCAACAAATTTTTTACCAACATAGGCCAAATACAAACAAAAACTAACAAAAGTTGTCCTCTACAAGCCCTATTGCCACTTAAAAATAAACGGGATTTCACCATTCACTTGTGTTAATTGTATCGTATGACAAAGCAATGGACAGTAAAAGTAATAGAAAAATTTGATAATAAAACCTCCACTGATAGTGTGTTCGAATTAAATTTTAAAGTTAATGACAAATTAAATGGCCAAACCACTATGCCACCTAGTCGATTCACTTCTGGTGATAAGCAATTTGTAGATAGATGGAAAATATCCATTTTAGCACTATACATAAAAGGAGATCCAGTGCGCTCTGACGTCTATAGACCAGTTTGCCTTTTATCCATTTTCTCAAAATCTCTTGCAAAAATGATATGAATTAGATACATGTCCTATTTTGAAAGAAATTGATCATAAATGGTATAGAGTTTGGATTACAGGCAAGAAAATCAATAGTTTCAGCTGCATATGAATGTATAAATATCGTGTCAGTGGGATTAGGTCAAGGCCGAAATCCTTTTGGAATATTTTGTGATTTGTCAAAACTTTTGACCTAGTTAACTGTGATTTTTTTAATAAGAACACTTGATCACTATGGAATTAGGAGAACAGCTCTTAGTATCATTAAATCACACCCACAAATTAGAATAAAAGCAAAAATATACAGTTCAAACAAAAGAACTATCTCTCAGCATTTTCAAAAATAAGTCACATTGTACCACAGGGTATTATATTTGGATCCCTGCTGTTCCTGATGTATATAATAAACTATTTGCCTTTTAATCATGAAAAGCCTTTATTTCTCTTGCAGATGATGCCGCATCATAACTACAGACAATAATTTACGGGATATCACAATGAAAAGGAAAATGATACTTGAGTCTACCACACAGTTTCTTGGATCAATAGGCTAATTTCAAATAATGAGGAAACTGAAGTAATACTCTTCAGGAACAATTAGAGAAGGGGAATAGAGGAATTATCCCAATTACAAGCATGGGATATATATGTATTTAGAACACAAAAATGTTAAGACTCGCCACAGGTAGCTGCTTATTTGCGCTCATTCTGTTGAGAAATTCCACATCATAGTGTTGATCATGAACTTGATCAATGGAACAAGTAAGTACATAATGAACTTTGGTAAGATCACATTTTTACAATCACTAGCAAATTAAGTTGAGTGATATTTGTTCTCCAAAATATTAACTCAATAGTAGCAGATGACACTATACAAATATTATATTTCTCATATTTTAGTGCTATCATGACCTAGGGCTAAAATATGAGAAATACACTAGTAGTGCTATCATGACCAAGGGCCCCCCCATGAACCATGGACCTTGCTGTTGATGAGGAGGCTTGCATGCCTCAGCGATAGAGATGGCCGTACCATAGGTGCAACCACAACGGAGGGATATCTGTTGAGAGGCCAGACAAACATGTGGTTCCTGAAGAGGGGCAGCAGCCTTTTCAATAGTTGCAGGGGCAACATTCTCGATGATTGATATGGCCTTGTAACACCAACCAAAACGGGCTTAATGTGCTGGTACTGCAAACGGCTTGAAGCAAGGGGAAACTACAGCCGTAATTTTTCCTGAGGGCATGCAGCTTTACTGTATAGTTAAATGATGATGATGTCCTCTTGGGTAAAATATTCCGGAGGTAAAATAGTCCCCCATTCACATCTCCGGGCGGGGAATACTCAAGAGAACGTCGTTATCAGGATAAAGAAAACTGGCGTTCTACGGATCGGAGCGTGGAATGTCAGATCCCTTAATCGGGCAGGTAGGTTAGAAAATTTAAAAAGAGAAATAGAGTTAAAGTTAGATATAGTGGGAATTAGTGAAGTTCGGTGGCATGGGGAACAAGACTTTTGGTCAGGTGAATACAGGGTTATAAATACAAAATCAAATAGGGGTAATGCAGGAGTAGGTTTAATAATGAATAAAAAACATAGGAGTGTGGGTAAGCTACTACAAACAGCATAGTGAACGCATTATTGTGGACAAGATAGACACGAAGCCCATGCCTACTACAGTAGTACAAGTTTACATGCCAACTAGCTCCGCAGATGATGAAGAAATTAACGAAATGTATGATGAGATAAACGAAATTATTCGTAGTGAAGGGAGACGAAAATTTAATAGTCATGGGTGACTGGAATTCGAGAGTAGGAAAAGGGAGAGAAGGAAACATAGTATCTGAATATGGATTGGGGGTAAGAAATGAAAGAGGAAGCTGTCTGGTAGAATTTTGCACACAGCATAACTTAATCATAGCTAACACTTGGATCAAGAATCATAATAGAAGGTTGTATACATGGAAGAATCCTGGAGATACTGGAAGGTATCAGATAGATTATATGATGGTAAGACAGAGATTTAGGAACCAGGTTTTAAATTGTAAGACATTTCCAGGGGCAGATGTGGACTCTGACCACAATCTATTGGTTATGACCTGTAGATTAAAACTGAAGAAACTGCAAAAAGGTGGGAATTTAAGGAGATGGGACCTGGATAAACTGACTAAACCAGAGGTTGTACAGAGTTTCAGGGAGAGCATAAGGGAGCAATTGACAGGAATGGGGGAAAGAAGTACAGTACAGAAGAAGAATGGGTAGCTTTGAGGGATGAAGTAATGAAGGCAGCAGAGGATCAAGTAGGTAAAAAGACGAGAGCTAGTAGAAATCCTTGAGTAACACAAGAAATATTGAATTTAATTGATGAAATGAGAAAATATAAAAATGCAGTAAATGAAGCAGGCAAAAAGGAATTCAAACGTCTCAAAAATGAGATCGACAGGAAGTGCAAAATGGCTAAGCAGGCATGGCTAGAGGACAAATGTAAGGATGTAGAGGCTTATCTCACTAGGGGTAAGATAGATACAGCCTACAGGAAAATTAAAGAGACCTTCAGAGAAAAGAGAACCACTTGTATGAATATCAAAAGCTCAGATGGAAACCCAGTTCTAAGCAAAGAAGGGAAAGCAGAAAGGTGGAAGGAGTATACAGAGGGTCTATACAAGGGCGATGTACTTGAGGACAATATTATGGAAATGGAAGAGGATGTAGATGAAGATGGAATGGGAGATACGATAATGCGTGAAGAGTTTGACAGAGCACTGAGTCAAAACAAGGCCCCGGGAGTGGACAACATTTATTTAGAACTACTGACGGCCTTGGGAGGCCAGTCCTGACAAAACTCTACCATCTGGTGAGCAAGATGTGTGAGACTGGCGAAATAACCTTCAGACTTGAAGAAGAATATAATAATTCCAATACCAAAGTAAGCAGGTGTTGACAGATGTGAAAATTACCGAACTATCAGTTTAATAAGTCACAGCTGCAAAATACTAACGCGCATTCCTTACAGACGAATGGAAAAACCGGTAGAAGCCGACATTGGGGAAGATCAGTTTGGATTCTGTAGAAATACTGGAACACGTGAGACAATATTGACCTTGCGACTTATCTTAGAAGAAAGATAAGCAAAGGCAAACCTACGTTTCTAGCATTTGTAGACTTAGAGAAAGCTTTTGACAATGTTGACTGGAATACTCTCTTACAAATTCTAAAGGTGGCAGGGGTAAAATACAGGGAGCGTAAGGCTATTTACAATTTGTACAGAAACCAGATGGCCGTTATAAGAGTCAAGGGGCATGAAAGGGAAGCAGTGGTTGGGAAGGGAGTGAGACAGGGTTGTAGCCTCTCCCCGATGTTATTCAATCTGTATATTGAGCAAAGCAGTAAAGGAAACAAAAGAAAAATTCAGAGTAGGTATTAAAATCCATGGAGAAGAAATATAAACTTTGAGGTTCGCCGATGACATAGTAATTCTGTAAGAGACAGCAAAGGACTTGGAAGAGCAGTTGTAGGGAATGGACAGTGTCTTGAAAGGAGGATATAAGATGAACGTCAACAAAATCAAAACGAGGATAATGGAATGTAGTCTAATTAAGTCGGGTGATGCTGAGGGAATTAGATTAGGAAATGAGACACTTAAAGAAGTAAAGGAGTTTTGCTATTTGGGGAGCAAAATAACTGATGATGTTCGAAGTAGAGAAGATATAAAATGTAGACTGGCAATGGCAAGGAACGCTGTATGAAAGTGAAACATGGACGATAAATAGTTTGGGCAAGAAGAGAATAGCTTTCGAAATGTGGTGCTACAGAAGAATGCTGAAGATTAGATGGGTAGATCACATAACTAATGAGGAGGTATTGAATACAATTGGGAAGAAGAGGAGTTTGTGGGGCCAACTTGACAAGAAGAAGGGACCGGTTGGTAGGACATGTTCTGAGGCATGAAGGGATCAGAAAGTTAGCATTGGAGGGCAGAGTGGAGGGTAAAAATCGTAGAGGAAGACTAAGAGATGAATACAATAAGCAGATTCAGAAGGATGTAGGTTACAGTAGGTACTGGGAGATGAAGAAGCTTGCACAGGTAAATTAGCATGGAGAGCTGCATCAAACCAGTCTCAGGACTGAAGACCACAACAACAACAACAACATGACCTAAGGAATAGAAATTTGGTGTCAGCTTAGTGAAATATTGTAGAGGTTTCACCAAACAAGTCTTTAGCTTAATTATCCGACAGTAATTGTCAGAGGGTTCAAGATCTCTTATAAATACTTTGCAATGTGAAGTAGAGAAATTTATATCTCGTAAAAATCATTAACAAACATTCTATAGACTAATAAAATAACTATATGCAGTTTCTAAGAATTATTTGTGAATATTTTCTAAAGAAGAAAATAAATGTTTAATACTTTTCGAAGATTTGTATACATAAAATACACATCTGAATGATAAATAGCTAAAAAGTCACGATTATTGCAATAATAAAATTCCTGTCTCCACTTCACAATAAAATTTTGGCTGAACAGCTACAGCAATAAGTGTGTGTTTGGTTTTGTACCAACCAAAGATCTCGTTGTTAGCAATGAAGATTTAAGGTACTTTGGTGACCATAAACTTTGGTAACAGTTGTTGACAAACATTTGCCATGCCGGGAGGCGTTGTTGCCAAGAAGCGTTAAATACAGTGTATCTGTATCATATTCTGAAAGCAATACAATAACGTTTGACAAACTTTGTTATGTTCTTTTACAGTACTAACGTAATGATGACGAAAAGTGGAACAACAAATGAACACATTATATAGTGGAATGTAGTAGCCATAGTGGTGACGGAAGTTTAATTTTGTTGATTTACTGAGGTGTAAGCCAGCATGAAAAAGAAAAATCTTATTAAAATTTATGGATTGCTTCGACAGTTGCGAAGCTTTTCGCTGAGTGCGACATCTACGAAATGGATTGAACCATCTGGATTTCGTACCCCAATCAATGTGTATAACTCTTTAACAAAGTGCAAGGTTCCCTTTATAACTAGAAACAAGAATTTCGTGTACTGGTATTCGTGTGGACCAACAGTATACGATTCTGCGCATATTGGACATGCAAGGTATTTAAGCGTGTTACGCTAGTAGTAACAGAGAAGTAGAGGTAGTCACTGATCTTTTTTTATGTACAACACATTACTTCTTTTGCTTTAGGGTACCTCCTGACGTATTTGAGTAGCAATTCAGCATTGTGTGTATCGTGACAAGGTCCATAATCTTTTTCTCACTGCTTTGTATGTTGAGCGTTGTTAGTGATAAATCCCCAAGACAAGAACATTTTCCTGACTACCACACCTAATCATTCTCTATTCTACCACAAACTGATTGGAGATTGGTGCCTCATAGAGCTTTTCTCGCTGCAGCTGAACGATCCACGTACAAGTCGTAGACATATGTCGTACATGATTTTGTTTCAATCACTATTTGGTTTTGAGTAAAAAGTGAAATTTATTCAGTGTGTCGAATTTGTACCCTAAGTGAATTTCTCTAGCTGATGCCACTTGTGAACAAAACAATATGAATACTCTGTTCATTATTAGAATGTACATTGAGATAATTTCATTGCGAAGACAAATTTAAAAAAATAGAACTAATGAAGACAAGAGAGACGTGGTCATTCTCTTCATGAAACTGTTGTTGTTTGTAGATATGCAACAGTGTTACTACACACAACCACTCATGAATTGTTTTGGCCATCTGTGTAGATAAATTCTAATCAGTCACCAACACTCAGCTGACAGTATGGGTCATCAAGCTTTATATTATTGGTTTGAGACTACATTTAATTGCAGATTTATGAATGATGAATCATTGAATAGAAGTTAACATATCAACACAAAATCGTATAGATTGTTTCAACTTGTGCCATGAGTTATAGGACAACAACTGAATGCACAATGTAATAGCTACATTTAGCATCAGCATACTATTTGCCATAGATCTTACTGCAATGCATAAGCAGTACAAATCATTGTGTAGATGTAGCCCTACTTGTGGAACAAAATAATAATCTTTACTTGCAGTGAGTCCATCCTGTGTAACTATTTAAATGAGTTAATGCTTCATCTGATTGTCATGTCAAAAATGGTATGAATAGTAGGAAACAAGAACAAAGATATACAAAATATTAATTATGTAATAATAAAAAATATAATTAACAACTCTAGGTACTGTTTCTTCTCCAGTGTAGTTTCAAATTTTGAACAAAGCAGTTTCATTTGGTCTTAGTGGTACCCAAGTAACTTCACCCTCCTGTGGGTCTTATAAATAACCTGAAGCATTAAAATAATATTAGAGAGGGAAACTGAAACAGGCAGCCAGATTTATATGTCTAGTGAACTAGATAGAGAGGCAGTAGTGACATATCTAAATCAGGAACTTGAAACATTTACCACTGAACAGTAGCATGGAGAAGAACTGTGGCTCCAGTTTAAAAGTATAATTAACCATGCATTTTATACAGCTGAAAGTTACATTCTGGGCCCACCTTGTATTTTTCACAGTATATGTAAAATATACCTACATAATATGCATCAAAATACCCATAGAAGGTGTGTGCATCAGCTAATATAGGTTTTATGAATTTGATTTGCGGTTTTAGTTTTATGACGAAAAGTGCATTAAATGTGAAGCAAACATAAACATCCAGGAGTGTTGTCCCAATTTAATTCTCACACCACTGCAAAGATAAGTGAAACAGATATTAGTCCCAGGGACACTGAGAAACAGCTGAAATTATTAAACTAAACAAACTGCTAGGGCCTGGTGGACTCTGTGTCACTTTCTATATAGAATTTGTGGCAGAATTAGTCCTTATTTTAATAAAAAAAAACTGTAGGTTCCTCGAACAAAAAACAATGCCCAGTGCCTGGAAGAAAGCACAGGTCACGTTTCTCCAGAGGTTCCTTGCAAATGGCTGTTGAAACTCAACAGTCATACACCCCATTGGTATGCAGTGCGCTGTGAGGTTGAGGTCTTTATAACCCACAAATGGGGCCACAGGAGTGGGCATGTTGTGGGCTTTGTACACATTTAAAGAATAGTTGTCTCCATGTTACCAAGGTAAACATGAATTACCAAAGTCAGTTTTAATATCGATTTAATTAAGCAACAATAATATAAAGTTACATTATATGACTGAAGTCAGTGTTTAATTACTAAATAATGAAATACATTTCCATTATATCGCTCTGATGCTGTGTACAAGTCTTACCCCACAGTAACAACATGCTCGAAGTGTTAAAACAGCCAACCCCTTAATAGGTTGCTAATTATCTCATACAATTGCCTCATTCTGTGATGGTGGCAGTAGCTGAGAGTCTCGGTCATTTTCTTGCACGGATCGTATATTTTTTTTCATCGGGCATGTAGTTTATTTTATATTACTGCTGATAACTTGGAAAAATGACAGCCAACTTAGCACTGGGTTAATTGAAGCAATAATGAAGGAACCCATACCATCGGCTTGCACTTGTGAAGCAACAGTGGTACAGTACAAGACAACATTATTTGTGGTTGGTGCACTTTATATAAATGTGCCTGCTTGAGTTTTAGTAGAAGTTTGTACCATCCTTGCAATCTGGGTATTTGAAGACAGTACTCAGCATATCCCAGCTCAGGTTTTTCAGACCCTGCCAAGAAAGACTAAGCATCTGGGGGTGTTCACCATTTAGCAAAGGTTGTCAAGGGTCTCTTGTTAACAGGAGATTTGTGTCTTCTGGATATGAGCGAGCGTATGTGCTTTACCATTGCACTTTACCACTGCTACAGAGTTGTTTTCTGCCATCGGTCTTTCACTTTGCTCACCTGCTTCCCTATTCTGTGGAAAGTAGATCATGATCAACATTCCAGTGACCAATTCCTGATATGGATACAGCTGCCAGAAAGAGTAGTCCTCTAAGGATGGCTGCCATAATTGGTCCTCAGCAAAACAAACAGAAAGCTGTATAGCCTGCTTGCTGTATTTGAACGTTGAGATGGCATCCAGAAAGAGGTGGATCATGTCACCAGCATGATTGACCTCACAACTGGAGCATCAATTCCTAAGTCCTCAGGACAACTAAGAAGACAGTCTGTTCCATGGTGGAGTGCAGTATGTTGCTCTGCAGTCATGGCCCTGCTTAGGTTTAAGTGCAGACCATCTGTTGTATACCTCAGAGTTTTTCAAATTGCGAGAGCAAAATGTTGCTGTGTTATAAAAGAGAGCAAAAAATGAACATGGCAGACATGCCTGAGCTCCCTAAATGTTTCCAGTAAGTGATTGATTGTGTGGGAAACTGTCAGAAGGAATTTGGACAGAGATGCAAGGTGTGCACAATTACTCTTTTAATGAAGATTGGTACCTTCCAGAACAGCAAAGGAGATATTGCCCAGAATAAAGTGGAACATGTTGCTCACGTAAGTGCACTGTCAGACAGGACCCAGCTTTCCATCAGTTTTGAGTAATTGCTGAGAGGGGAAGCATTGACTTCAGTTCTATCAATGTTGAAGGTTACAAGTGCACTTTCTCAGTTTGGAAGCAGGAGTTGGCTCTGTTGGTGTCACATGATACATCATAAGGTCATGACAGCATTCATTCTACATCCACATACATAGTCCGCAAGCCACCATATGGTGCATGATGGAGGGTGCCCTGTAACACTACTAGTCATTTCCTTTCCTGTTCCACTGACAAATAGACTATGGAAAAATCCTGTCTGTATAGCTCCTTACGGGCTGTTATCTCTCTAATCTTATCTTCATTGTCGTTACGCATAATGTATGTAGGCAACAGTAGAATTGTTCTGCAGTCAGCCTCAAATGCTGATCCTCTAAATTTTCTCAATAGTGCTTCTTGAAAGAAATTTCAGCTTCCCTCGAGGGATTCTCATTTGAGTTCCTGAAGTGTCTCTTTATTACTTACATGTTGTTCAAACATACTGGTAACAAATCTACCACCCCACCATTGAATTGCTTTGATGACTCCCTTTAATCTTACCTGGAGCAGATCCAAAACACTTGAACAGTACTCAACACTGGGTCAGACAAGTGTCCTATTGCAGTCTCCTTTGTAGATGAACCACACTTTCCTAAAATTCTCCGAGTAAACTAAAGTCGAGCATTTTCCTTCCCTACTATAATCCTTACATGCTCATTCCATTTCATATTCCTTTGAAACATTACACCTAGATATTTATTCAGTGTGATGTGTCAAGCAGATCATTATTAATGATGTATTTGAACATTATGAGTTTGGCTGCCATTCACCATGCCCACTATAAATTTTATCTAAGTCACCTTGTATCCTCTTACAGTCACTCAAAGATGACACCTTCCCATACACTACAGCATCATGAGCAACAACCACAGACTGTTACATACCCAGTCCACCAGATCATTTACATATAAAAAGAATAACAACAGTCCTATCACACTTCCCTGGGGCAACACTAATGTTAGCCTTATCTCTGATGAACACTCATTGTTGTTGACAACATACTCTGTTTTGTTATTTAAGAAGTCTTCAAGCCACTCACATACATGGGAACCTATCCTGCATGCTTATACCTTCGTTAACAGTTGGCGGTGTCTCTCTCTGTCAGATGCATTACAGAAATCAGGGAATGTGGGGGACAGAAGCCATTCACTCTCAAGGAAATTTATTGTATTCAAACTGAGAATATGTTCAGGGATTCTGCAGCAAACTGATTTTAAAAATATTGGTCCATAAAATCGGTAAGTGGGTCTAAGGCTTCTATTCAGTCACTCATTGACAAATCTGGTGTGACAGTAGAAGATAGCAGAAGTAAACCTGAAGTTTTAAATTTTGCATTTAAGAAATCCTTCTCGCAGGAGAATCGTACAATTGTGCTGCCTTTTGACCACCACACAGCGTCCCAAGTGGATGAAAAAGCAATAAGCATCCTTAGTGTAGACCAACAACTGAAAGAGCTGAAAACAAATAAGTTACCAGGTCCTTATGGAATCCCAATAACAGCATGATGCAGCACCCCAATAGAAATGTGAAAGGAATCTCCCTTGATTTTTTTAAACTTTTTTGAAACAGAAAAATTCGCTAACTCATGAAAAGATGCTGTTATAATCCCCCTCCTCAAACCTGTAAATAGATGTGTGAGTAGTATCAAAGTGTTTCTCAGCAGCTGTGCGGCAAAAAACTCTGAGCACATGATCATCCTCTGTCGTGTATGGATCTTAGAATTCAGACAGCTATTTAGTCACATTCATTATGAGTTCGGGAGATATCATTCTACCTTGATAACTGGACTATGCTGGAAGCGGCAGCTTTGCTGCACAGGTGCCATCTAATTTTTGACGTAGAGAAGGCCTACAATATTACTTAAATGCATAATATCCTTGAACAACTTTATGTATCGGTCTTTTAGGGGTGTATTACAGTCCTGCTGCGGTCCTTCCTTTTGCAACATTATTTTAAATATATAGTTGGTAATGTTCTATCAGATTGTTTTATACAAGAGAATGGTGTCCCACATGGCACCATTTTAATGTGACCTTTTTTTTTAATAGCAACTAATGGTATTGCATCCATAGTAAAGATCCTGTGCAGTGCACAGTATTCATGGATGGTTTTTCAATTTTATGCTCTTTTTCCAGCCTCCCAGTGACCTTACAGTAGTTGCAACTAATTCTTAAGAGGTTACAGAAGTAGACAGGCAATAGTAACTTACTAGTTTGGCCACACAAACCACAGTCAGCCTTTAGCCTCACCAGTCAGCCTCCTCCATCATTCTCAGTCCATGTATTCTTCTCCAGCTTGTCCCATCATACTCATATTTTCTCTGATTCTATCAGTCCTCTCCAGCAGTAGTCTTTCCCTCAGCCTGATGTCTTCTTCCACCAACTGCCTGGTGATCTGGCCTTCTCAATGCATTATGTGCCCATATAACTTTAGTCTCCTCTCACTAATCACAGAAATTTGTATAACTCTCGCAATTCACAGTTTTTCCTTTTTCTCCAGTGAACTCCACCCTTCACTACTCCAAGAATATGTCTCAGAACAGCATCCTCAAATGTCAGTAGTTTTCTTTTTGTCTTAGTCTGTGGGCAATACTGGTTTTAAATTTTCTACTGAAAAATCTGTGTGTGTGTTTTTTTTAACCATTCCAGAAGTGTTTTTAATCTTCCAGAAATTGAAATGAGGGACATCATTTTTAAATTTTAATTTGTTATGTTTTTTGGGCTTCATTTTATACAAAAACAAACTTGGTTGCAACACTTGAGACATCTGATAGCACGGCCTCGCAGAGCACTCAATACTTGAAAATATATAATCCACGTAACATGGGGAGTGCACAGAACACGTTTACTTTAGATTTATAGACCCTTTGTGTGATACTGCCTTGATTATGGTTTTACAGGGTATGGCTCTGTGGCTCTGCTCTGCCATCGCACTTGAAGATTCTCGCTTTAGTCACTGCAAGGAAATCAGGGTGGCCACAGGGACATTTAAGACCAGCCCTATTTCCAGCATCTGTGTGTGGCTTGTGGTCTTCATCTTGTGGCAAGTGTATAAAATCTATTCCATACTGCAGTTACTGAGCAAAGAGGTGAAATGGTTAGCACACTGGGCATGCATTCAGGAGGGCAGTGCTTCAGATCCCCATCCAGCCTTTCAGAGTTAGGTTAACCTTTAGTAATGTGATCTTGTGTTCCACCTCTAATGACTGGGCTGTCGATGGGATGTTAAACTCTAATCTTCCTTCCTACTGCAATCACCTGTACACCATATCATTTCCGGTCCACCAAAGAAGCCCAATGTGGCAGCTTTTTAATAATTATGTGAGAATAATGAGGTCCTTTTGGAAAGATTTTCTGTTTTCTCACATGCTGAGATTTCCCCAGCACTCTCCATATACCTTGACAGATGTACCAAGCAGATAAAGTGCTTCAGATGGTCCGGGAGTCTACGGTGTCTCTCTGTGACCACAGAAAGGAAGTGGTATTCTGCTGGGTAACAGGACATGTCAGAATCCAGGGATATGAGGAAACTGACATTGCAACCAAGAAAGTATGTCAGGGACACACTGCAGAAATATGTGTTGCCCACTTATGAGCCATTTCCTCGTTACTGAGCCAGGAAGTTATAAACCATTGTGAGACAGTGTGGCTGGGAGTGTGAGAAAATTAGCTGTGTTCTTTGAAACTAACTGTCCAGTCATGACAATCCTCGTTTCAGTCACGAAGAAGGAATGAAGTTACATTGACCCATCGCTTTGTAGGTTGCAATCTTCTGACCTAAGGCTTCTTGCTCTTGTGAGAAGACCTACCAGGTTGTGGCAATTGTGGAGTATGTACGTCAAAAAATTAAATTTTAACAGTATTTGTTTTGTACTTGAACAAGAGGGCAGCAGCAAATTGAAGTGGGAATCTACCCTCTATTCCAGCTGACAATGAGACAAATGTGGTATGCATTTTGAAATTTTGTGAGTTGTCTAAACTGTTAGGTTGGAGATTCTAGTGTTGTTAAGAATCACTGGTGCATCCATTTTTAGCCGTGGGGGGGGGGGGGGGGGGGGGGACAGGCAGTTTAGGAAATATGTTATTCAACAATTATATAACAGTGTTACTCATTTTAACAACATTTGTCTCCCTCAACTTTGGTACGATGCTAAAGATCTTGATGTTGTGTGTCTAAAGAATTCTATCATCATCATCATCTTATTAGATGTTCACCCACATCATTTACCTTTAAAGTAGGGCTTTTCTGTTCCATAGTCAGCATGGTTATTTTTCTTTGTTGTTATATTTATTTATTTACTGAAGGTATAATTTGGTAGAAGTTCCAAGACTTGTGTATTTTTTACTGCTATAAGTCCGTCATTTAAAACTACTTCCATTCCCAGGTCGTGAACTTCATTTTGTGCCACTGGACATAAATGATACCAGTATCATTTGTTAATTGGTGCTTTATGACAGTTTTTACTCTTTAGTATTGTCCACATTAAGGTGGATGTAAGATGAAGACCACAAGCCAACCAGAAAGGAGCCTAGAGAATAGGTGTTATATAAAAATTAATAATAAAATAAATAAATGAAGACTGAGGTTGTGCAATGAAAGTAACTTTATTGTGAAACAGAATTAGAGCAGAAAGGATTAAAATTTATCATTCCATTGGCATTCTGATCATTATAAAAAGAGCACCCACTTGAAGTGAATGGCAGAGGGTGAAGAAATTGGTTGTAACATTACTGAAAAAACCACTCAGGCATTTGTGTGAACGTTTTTAAGATAGCCATGGAAAATCTGTTTCAAATTTGCTGATTGTGCATTTAAATCCTGTTCTTCCCAAACACAAGTCCATTATTATGCCAACTGTGCCTCATAATTCAATAGCAGAAGAAGAAAAGGACAGAAGAAAGAATGCAGCAAATACCAACAAAAAAGGACTGGTGGAGTTCCAGTTTGGTGACAGCTGAAGGACAGTAGGTTTTGTTACAGGAATGTTCCATAGTTACGCAGTCAAGAAATGGTGGCATGTGAGAGATAAGAGAGATCCAGGTTATGCAGTACAAGCCATAAGGAAACCACCAAGCAAGGTACCACAGTGGTTAGTAAATGGGCTCATATTCACGAGGAGCAGGGTACAAATTGTTATGTGGCCATTCTGATTTAGGATTTCTATTGTTACCTTAAGGCTCTTCAGACACGCCTATTACTAAAGACTTTTCATTGTGTTCCTTTCTCATTCATTCATTATCATAATTACAGTAATATCCACTGCTGGATAAAGACCTCCTATAGACTTCTCCAGCCATGTTCGATTAGGCCATTTCTTTGGTCACTTCTCATCACTTGGAATCCAGTAGAAAGCTTCCTGGTCCTTTTACTACCCACTCACCTAGTTACATGCCCGGCAAACATTACAGTCATAACTATGTCTTCCACCCCAGTCAATTTCCTGATCTATTTGCTTTTCCTGTTTCACACGCTAACTCCAAATATGTGTTTCTTTATTGTTTGTGGAGCTACCCTTAATTTGTGGATGTTTTTTTCATTAAAAATCTATATGAATGGCAGGCAGCAAAGTAAAATTCGAACACAAACTGAGAAAGTTTCTCCTTGATGATTCCTTCCATTCTGTAGAAGAAAGTCTATTACTGTACTGTGTAAAACTTCGTGGCTAGGACTTACTAACTCACAATATCTGTATATCTTTTTTTTTTTCTTTTTGAAAAGGAAAAGAAAACACATGAATGTAAAATGACTCATTCCGCATAATTAAGATCTGCCATGCAAAATGATCCATGGAACATGAAACTAACTGTCTGAGTGTCATAAGTCAAAAGTTGTAATAAACAGTGATTGTAAACTTACATTTGACACATATTGGAGTCCTAGTTTTGAAAATGTTGTTTGATTTACTGAGGGTACACCATTCCATTTTAGCTCTTCTCTTTATTCCTTATACTGTTCATCCAGTTGTCTTCAGCTGCCTCAAGGACCATATTAATACTCATCATTTATGTCTGTCACCTCACTGTTAATTTACAGAGATTTATTTTTGATGCTTTGACTATATATTGTTTTAATCTTGTTAAAATTGTTTTAAGGTCAGCTTTCAAACTCATTCAATTAAGTTATTTCATTAGTCATTTAAGGTAATCTGCACTATAGGTAAACACTCCAACGGTATCAGAAAATGAAAGTGAACCAAATATGTGCCATTAATAAATATTCCTTTTTCTTTTTCACCTTTTAGGGTTCTGAAGATTTCCTTTGGCACTGCTAAGACTATGTCTAACATGGAATCTCCTTTTTCAATTTGTCATTATTCTGATTTAATTTAATAGAAGCTGTTGCATTAATTTATGTTTGCTTCACACTCAACCAGTGCCACTTTTCTCAAGCACTATTAACTTAACTGAAATTGAGTCAAGGTTTTTCTCAACATTTACGAATCCCAGGTGAAGGTGCAATTCATACTAAATGCTCTAATTTTGTGTCTTCTTTCCATTTCTGTAATTGTTTATTGGTATTTGTTTGTCCTACAGTCCCCTCCCAAGAGGTGGACTAGCTCTTGCTTCACATTGCTGATAATCTCCCCTGAATAGTCTCTCTGACACACTCCCCATCCCTCTTTCCTTAAGACCACATTTCACTAAGCTCTTCATCTTCCAGGTTAGTTACAGGCTGTCCACGTAACTGTCATGTATGTTCTGCCCCTTACTTTACATTACTGCTGCCAGAGGCTCTTTCATATCAGAAAATGATAACCATTCTTCCATAGTTTAGAATACTGAAACTGGATATTTACACGACTGGCCATTAAAATTGCTACACCACAAAGATGACATGCTACACACGCGAAATTTAACCGACAGGAAGAAGATGCTGTGATATGCAAATGATTAGCTTTTCAGAGCACTCACACTAGGTTAGCGCCGATGGCGACACCTACAACATGCTGACATGAAGAAAGTTTCCAACCAATTTCTCATACACAAACAGCAGTTGACCGGCATTGCCTGGTGAAACGTTGTTGTGATGCCTCGTGTAAGGAGGAGAAATGCGTACCATCACATTGCTGACTTTGATAAAGGTCGGATTGTAGCCTATCGCTATTGCGGTTTATCGTATCGTGAAATTGCTGCTGGCGTTGGTCTAGATCCAATTAGTGTTAGCAGAACATGGAATCAGTGGGTTCAGAAAGTTAATGCAGAATGCCGTGCTGGATTCCAACGGCCTCTTATCACTAGCAGTCAAGATGACAGGTATCTTATCCACATGGCTGTAACGAATCGTGCAGCCATGTCTCGATCCCTGAGTCAGCAGATGGGGATGTTTGCAAGACAACAACCATCTGCACGAACAGTTTGACGACATTTGTAGCAGCATGGACTATCAGCCCGGAGACCCTGGCTGCGGTTACGCTTGACGCTGCATCACAGACAGGAGCACCTTCGATGGTGTACTCAGCGACGAACCTGGGTGCACAAATGGCAAAATGTCATTTTTTCGGATGAATCCAGGTTCTGTTTAGAGCATCATGATGGTCGCATCTGTGTTTGGCGACATCGCGGTGAATGCAAATTGGAAGCGTGTATTCATCATCGCCATACTGGCATATCATCTGGTGTGATGGTATGAGGTGCCATTGGTTACACGTCTCGGTCACCTCTTGTTCGCATTGACGGCACTTTGAACAGTGGACATTACATTTCAGATGTGTTACGACCCATGACTCTACCCTTCATACGATCCCTGCGAAATCCTACATTTCAGCAGGATAATGCACAGCCGCATTATGTGCTGGCCCTGGCCCTGGCCAGCACATTCTCCAGATCTCTAACCAATTGAAAACATCTGGTCAATGGTGGGCAAGCAACTGGCTCGTCACAATACGCCAGTCACTACTCTTGATGAACTGTGGTATCATGTTGAAGCTGCATGGGCAGCTGTACCTGTACACGCCATCCAAGCTCTGTTTGACTCAATGCCCAGGCGTGTCAAGGCCGTTATTATGGTCAGAGGTGGTTGTTCTGGGTACTGATTTCTCAGGATCTATGCACCCAAATTGCATGAAAATGTAATCACATGTCAGTTCTAGTATAATATATTTGTCCAATGAATACCTGTTTATCATCTGCATTTCCTCTTGGTGTAGCAGTTTTAATGGCCAGTAGTGCAGCAGTATGAATAATAAAGTTGAAATCGTGAGCCAAGGGATTTATTCAGTTGCAATAGATGTGTAATACATTATAGTCGACAAAGTGGATTGTTTGTCTGAGAGGACAACAGTACTTACTGGAACTACGTGACATGCAGTATGCTCATGTTTTTTGCCCTCCTCCTCATTATTTTTATTATTATTATTATTATTTATGTAGTGAGCCTTATAGACATTAGTAACTGTGAATTCAAAAAGCAATTAGTCTCTTAATTGAGTGTACAGGATAGAGTACCTGTTACATTCTATATCAGTTGTATAAAGCAACTGCCCCCCCCCCCCCCTTAGCACAGTAATTTGTTGTTCATTTCCAAAGCAATGGAGTGTCCCTTGTGACTGGAAAAGGTGCATATGTTTCAAGTTTTTAAGAACTGACAAATGACAGATTCATGGAATTACAGATTTATACCACTTATGTTAATTTGTTGTATAATTATGGATCATGCTCTGTATTCCTGTATGATAACGTTTTCTGAGACCGAAATACTTTTCAGCAAGAATCATTATAAATTCATGAAGCTCTGAATTTGTGAAGCCCATACCCTCTTGTTGCACAAGACTCAGAATTCTTTGATAGTGTTATGCAGGTTGATGGCATGTTGTTCAAATAATTTATAGGAATGCATCTGGGTGACATCTTCAACAACTGTTGGTATTCTGACAGGTGCACACCTTGTCATTTTCAAGGCACAAATGCAGCAAGGAAGTACTGTGCAAGGGAATTTAAAACTTCAGTTCGCAGATCATATACGAAAAGATGACACACACACACACACACACACACACACACACACACACACACACACACACACACACAAAAAAAAAAGCATCACTACGCAACCAAAGATGACCAATGTAAGAAGTTAGTAGAATAAGGTTTCAGTGTCTATTGTCATTTTTGTTGCATGTCATGATCATAATATTGTTCCATTTGCCATAGTTGTGCATCGTATTAACTCTCCTGCTGCCAGTTGCATCATGCAATGTGCTGGTTTCACACATGTTCTTAAAAGGCTCCAGTACACTCACCGCAGTTAGATTTTGTTCCCAAGGAATTATTTTGGATTCATTTAATGATTGCTTAAAATTTTTTTGAATTTTCTTTTAATTGGTTGATCAGTACTTCATGATTGCATGTCCATATGGAAATTTCCTTCTTTAACTGCTCAGGGTGCTAGGGAAAGGTTTAAATTTTGCACCAATGACCAAGCATTTACCAGTTGTTGGCTTTATAAGTTCTGTTGAACAGGCTGTTTTGAAACTACCTCCTGATGCTGCAAAAGAGGTTAGGAGGGAAGCAAGCTATGTGTTGACTGGGGCACGTCCACCTGAGAGTAATGCAATGGCAGCTGAGAGGGTTGCTTTATGTCCTTTCAGAGTAGATCTGGATATTTCTATTTTACCCGCAGACAAGGGCAGTGCTACAATGGTGTTGGATAAGTAGGATTACTTTCAGAAGCTACAGTGTTTACTGTCTGCTTCAGCATATCGTTGGATCGATGCTGACCCTGCGAAAAGTGTTGAGAGAAACACTAATAAGCTCCTGAAGAAAAGTTCCTTGTTACAGGAGATTATTAAAAATCCTAATTATTGTTGTTGTGTCCCCCTTAGATTATATGGTTTTCCAAGGTCCATTAGGAAGGTGTTCCTTGTAGGCCAAGTGTGAGTAACATTGATGCTCTGACATATCATGTGACAGTACACCTTGCTACTCTGTTAAGGTGACACCACCGAGGATATAAGGCCTGCCAACAAATTTGTGACACCATGCTTGGTGACCCACATGAACTGATACGTCACGAAGCCTGCTGATGCTCATTACTCAGTCACAAAATACTGCAAAGAAATTGTGTCTGGAGTGCCTAATCACTTTGCTTGAATTCTTCATTTAACAGTGATAAATTGTTCTTAATGACCCACTTTCCATTTGAACTTGGTTGTTTATATAAAAACAGCCCAGTAGCAAATTACTTAACAGAGATGCAGTTTTGTTTATTAATATGAAAGATACTGATTATACCCTACAAATTTATTCCCATGGAGTAATGAGTGCTCTCGACAAGGGATCTTGACTGATTCTATATTCCTAGGTCTCCAGAAGGCCTTTGATACCATTCCTCACAAGTGACTAATAGTCATCAAGTGGCGTTAATATGGAGTATCGTCTCAGTTGTGTGACTGGATTCGTGATTTCCTCTCGGAGAGGTCACAGTTCGTAGTGATAGACGGTAAATCATCGAGTAGAACATAAGTGATATCTGGCATTCAGCAAGGTAGTGTCATAGGCCTTCTGCTGTTCCTGGTTTACATAAATGATCTAGGTGATAATCTGAGCAGCCCCCTTAAATTGTTTGCAGATGATGCCATAATTTACTATCTACTAAAATCATCAGACGACCAATTACAATTGCAAAATCATCTAAAGAGATTTTCTGTTTGTGCAAAAAGTGGCAATTGGCACTAAACAAAGAAAAGTGCAAGGTCATCCACATGGGTACTAAAAGAAATCCAATAAATTTTGGGTATACAATAAATCGCACAAATCTAAGGGCTGCCAATTCGACCAAATGCCTAGGAATCACAATTATGAGCAACTTAAATTGGAAAGACCACATAGATAATATTGTGGGGGAGGCAAAGCAAAGACTGTACTTTGTTGGCAGGACACTTAGAAGATGCAGCAAACCCACTAAAGAGACAGCCCAAAATTACACTTGTCTGTCCTCTGCTGGAATATTGCTGCACAGTGTGGGATCCTTACCAGGTAGGACTGACGGAGGACATCGAAAAAGTGCAGAGAAGGGCAGCAACAGGGATGAGAGTGTGACTGATATGATACACAAGTTGGGGTGGTAGTCACTGAAACGAAGGCAGTTTTCTTTGCGACGAGATCTTTTATGAAATATCAGTCACCAACTTTCTCTTTCAAATGTGAATATATTTTGTTAACACCCACCTACGTAGGGAGAAATGATCATCATAATAAAATACGAGAAATCAGAGCTCGAACGGAAAGATTTAGGTGTTCCTTTTTCCCACACACAATCTGAGAGTGGAATGGTAAAGAAGCAGTATGAAAATGGTTTGACAAACCCTCTGCCAGGAACTTAAGTGTGAATTGCAGAGTAATGATGTAGATGTACTAGCCATACTTTCAGAGAGGGGGAGAAAATATAAACACTGAAAAATTTCTTGTATAGCTAATTTATCTGAGAGTCAGGATGCATTAATTACTTGAAATGTGCACCATAAGTGCAGAAATTATTCAAAGGAACTCTAACAGTAAGTTGTCTTGCTGTGCAGCTTGACATTGTAATTTATTTTGAGTACATCTGGAAGTATGAGTATATGGTATGTGGTAAACAGTGCTTATTAAGCATTCAACAGGAAGTGTATGTCAAATTGTGCCAACAAATTCAGAGTTTTGTTTCTACCATTTTCAGGAGATTGTACAGCACTTACACTTGATGTTACACTTCTCACTGAGCACAGTATCATTCATTTAAAGAGTAAAAGCATTTTAGTCTGGGCTCATCTGGAGGCTAGTGACAGGTAGCAAGCAATGAGTGTTAAGTAGTAAAACGAAATATTGTCACACTATGCCCAGAAAAATTCAGATCTTTGTTTCCCAGCATTTTCAAAACACTGTACAGCACTTACGTTTGATTTTACATTAATCACTAAGCACATTATGCACTTCATTGAAGAGTAAAAACATTTTGCATTCAGGATATGTGGAAATATGCAAAAGGCAATGGTAAAGCAATTAGACAAAGATGAAAATAAAAAAAAATATTTTAAGTTGTGGCATAGTGTTTGAAGCTGCTTCTTATTAGAGCCTTGAAGAGGCTGTACAGAAGTTTCATTATTTTTCTTTTTGTAAAAATTATTTGGTGCAATATTTACAGTGGTCTATATAATTTTCTTGTACATTTCTGGCACAATATGTCAAGGACAACAATTTGCACACACCACATCATTCTCCATAATTATTTTCAAAATGAGTTCAGCTGCTACTGCTCACTGATTCAGTAGCTTCATGAAGAGATGTGTTACCAGCAACCTTCGCAGAGTCAAGTAACTGTGTGCAAAAACTGTCACAGGAAATTCATATGGGAATTTAAAACTGCCTCTGTCCAATCATCTAATTAAATTTAACTGCTTATAAATTGTTGTATACCTACCAAGGGTAAAAAAATCTGTGCACTTTGTACACTGAAATTTCCTTATCAATGTGTGACAAAAGAAACCAGCAATGTATGTTAAAACTGGATGATCAGATTCAACATTTTTTTTAATACCACAAGTGATACTGCCCCCCCCCCCCCCCCATGAACTATGGACCTTGGCGTTGGTGGGGAGGCTTGTGTGCCTCAGCGATACAGATAGCCGTACCGTAGGTGCAACCACAACGGAGGGGTATCTGTTGAGAGGCCAGACAAACATGTGGTTCCTGAAGAGGGGCAGCAGCCTTTTCAGTAGTTGCAAGGGCAACAGTCTGGATGATTTGACTGATCTGGCCTTGTAACAATAACCAAAACGGCCTTGCTGTGCTGGTACTGCGAACGGCTGAAAGCAAGGGGAAACTACAGCCGTAATTTTTCCCGAGGGCATGCAGTTTTACTGTATGATTAAATGATGATGGCGTCCTCTTGGGTAAAATATTCCGGAGGTAAAATAGTCCCCCATTCGGATCTCCGGGCGGGGACTACCCAAGAGGATGTCGTTATCAGGAGAAAGAAAACTGGTGTTCTACGGATCGGAGCGTGGAATGTCAGATCCCTCAATCGGGCAGGTAGGTTAGAAAATGTAAAAAGGGAAATGGATAGGTTGAAGTTAGATATAGTGGGAATCAGTGAAGTTCGGTGGCAGGAGGAACAAGACTTCTGATCAGGTGACTACAGGGTTATAAACACAAAATCAAATAGGGGTAATGCAGGAGTAGGTTTAATAATGAATAGGAAAATAGGAATGCGGGTAAGCTGCTACAAACAGCATAGTGAACGCATTATTGTGGCCAAGATAGATATTAAGCCCACACCTACTACAGTAGTACAAGTTTATATGCCAACTAGCTCTGCAGATGACGAAGAAATTGAAGAAATGTATGATGAAATAAAAGAAATTATTCAGATTGTGAAGGGAGACGAAAATTTAATAGTCATGGGTGACTGGAATTCGAGTGTAGGAAAAGGGAGAGAAGGAAACATAGTTGGAGAATATGGATTGGGGCTAAGAAATGAAAGAGGAAGCCGCCTGGTAGAATTTTGCACAGAGCACAACATAATCATAGCTAACACTTGGTTTAAGAATCGTGAAAGAAGGTTGTATACATGGAAGAACCCTGGAGATACTGACAGGTTTCAGATAGATTATATAATGGTAAGACAGAGATTTAGGAACCAGGTTTTAAATTGTAAGACATTTCCAGGGGCAGATGTGGATTCGGACCACAATCTATTGGTTATGAACTGTAGATTAAAACTGAAGAAACTGCAAAAAGGTGGGAATTTAAGGAGATGGGACCTGGATAAACTGACTAAGCCAGAGGTTGTACAGAGTTTCAGGAAGAGCATAAGGGAACAATTGACAGGAATGGGGGAAAGAAATACAGTAGAAGAAGAATGGGTAGCTTTGAGGGATGAAGTAGTGAAGGCAGCAGAGGATCAAGTAGGTAAAAAGACGAGGGCTAGTAGAAATCCTTGGGTGACAGAGGAAATACTGAATTTAATTGATGAAAGGAGAAAATATTAAAATGCAGTAAATGAAGCAGGCAAAAAGGAATTCAAATGACTCAAAAATGAGATTGACAGGAAGTGTTAAATGGCTAAGCAGGCATGGCTAGAGGACAAATGTAAGGATGTAGAGGCTTATCTCACTAGGGGTAAGATAGATACAGCCTACAGGAAAATTAAAGAGACCTTCAGAGAAAAGAGAACCACTTGTATGAATATCAAAAGCTCAGATGGAAACCCAGTTCTAAGCAAAGAAGGGAAAGTAGAAAGGTGGAAGGAGTATATAGAGGGTCTATACAAGGGCGATGTACTTGAGGACAATATTATGGAAATGGAAGAGGATGTAGATGAAGATGAAATGGTAGATATAATACTGCGTGAAGAGTTTGACAGAGCACTGAAAGACCTGAGTCGAAACAAGGCCCCCGGAGTAGACAACATTCCATTGGAACTACTGACAGCCTTGGGAGAGCCAGTCCTGACAAAACTCTACCATCTGGTGAGCAAGTTGTATGAAACAGGCGAAATACCCTCAGACTTCAAGAAGAACATAATAATTCCAATCCCAAAGAAAGCAGGTGTTGACAGATGTGAAAATTACTGAACTATCAGTTTAATAAGTCACAGCTGCAAAATACTAACACGAATTCTTTACAGACGAATGGAAAAACTAGTAGAAGCCAACCTCGGGGAAGATGAGTTTGGATTCCGTAGAAACACTGGAACACGTGAGGCAATACTGACCTTACGACTTATCTTAGAAGCTCGATTAAGGAAAGGCAAACCTACGTTTCTAGCATTTGTAGACTTAGAGAAAGCTTTTGACAATGTTGACTGGAATACTCTCTTTCAAATTCTAAAGGTGGCAGGGGTAAAATACAGGGAGCGAAAGGCTATTTACAATTTGTACAGAAACCAGATGGCAGTTATAAGAGTCGAGGGACATGAAAGGGAAGCAGTGGTTGGGAAGGGAGTAAGACAGGGTTGTAGCCTCTCCCCGATGTTATTCAATCTGTATATTGAGCAAGCAGTAAAGGGAATAAAAGAAAAATTCGGAGTAGGTATTAAAATTCAAGGAGAAGAAATAAAAACTTTGAGGTTCGCCGATGACATTGTAATTCTGTCAGTGACAGCAAAGGACTTGGAAGAGCAGTTGAATGGAATGGACAGTGTCTTGAAAGGAGGATATAAGATGAACATCAACAAAAGCAAAACAAGGATAATGGAATGTAGTCTAATTAAGTCGGGTGATGCTGAGGGAATTAGATTAGGAAATGAGACACTTAAAGTAGTAAAGGAGTTTTGCTATTTGGGGAGCAAAATAACTGATGATGGTCGAAGTAGAGAGGATATAAAATGTAGACTGGCAATGGCAAGGAAAGCGTTTCTGAAGAAGAGAAATTTGTTAACATCGAGTATAGATTTAAGTGTTAGGAAGTCGTTTCTGAAAGTATTTGTATGGAGTGTAGCCATGTATGGAAGTGAATCATGGACAATAAATAGTTTGGACAAGAAGAGAATAGAAGCTTTCAAAATGTGGTGCTACAGAAGATTGCTGAAGATTAGATGGGTAGATCACATAACTAATGAGGAAGTATTGAATAGGACTGGGGAGAAGAGAAGTTTGTGGCACAACTTGACCAGAAGAAGGGATCGGTTGGTAGGACATGTTCTGAGGCATCAAGGGATCACCAATTTAGTATTGGAGGGCAGCGTGGAGGGTAAAAATCGTAGAGGGAGACCAAGAGATGAATACACTAAGCAGATTCAGAAGGATGTAGGTTGCAGTAGGTTCTGGGAGATGAAAAAGCTTGCACAGGATAGAGTAGCATGGAGAGCTGCATCAAACCAGTCTCAGGAATGAAGACCACAACAACATCAAGTGATACTGAAATTAAAAAATAAGTCACTAACATCACACACACTGCTCTTGGTATTTTCATCACAGATATGCATCTCTCCACTTCCTCAACTTCTTTTGTGGATTAGTTCTAAGTTACTCATGAGCCTTAACTTCTTTTCAGTTTCCAACAACTGCCTAAATGAGATACAACACTGATGTCGCGATAATTATCTATGAAGACCAACTTTTGCTTCCAGAGGACCAGTATGGAACTTGCTTGGCAGTTTATAACATATGTTTAGTTCCTTACTACAGTATTCAGTTACTTGCATTAATCCATAATTAGTAAGCCAAAATGTGAGTTTCTAGTGACAGTTGATACTATTCTCTGAGCTTAAACTTCTCCATTTGTCTAACCAAGTAATAAATGTGTCCAGGAAACTATAATGCATGTCTCCTGCTTTATTGATGAGAGGCTTCTGAATTTCTTCTTTATGCTGAATTCCCTTCAGATGTGTTTCAACATTGACAATGCCCATCCAGATCCTAATCAAATTTATATATTAGCTGTACCCTCCCAGTTCTGTGCATTTGCCTTTCTGAAGAGGAACACCACACAGCTTTCACTGACATTTCATAACTGTATTTTAGCAGCTTTTGGCTTTCTGTATCATATACTTCCCTAATTGCAGCAAAAGATGCATATCTAACAGTATTAGGATTATCAAGGATTAACCAAATCTGGATATCAAAGTGTTTGTGTATGGTTCTTCAGATTTATCCAGCTCTTTCTTATGCACTTAAAAATATGAACAATGTCGGGCGGAAAAAAACAGTGGTCTTTTACTATCTGTTGGAGATGGGTACACAAAAATGTCTTGTGGTGGATTTGCAAAATGTGTAACACATTTTCTATTGATGGGATTGTTATCTGCAGCAAGTGAAAAAAATTTGAAAGCCAACAGCTTCTACACATACTGCTAATACACTTACTACATGAAACAAGCTTTCTACATTCTGTTTCTTCAAAGGCAATAAATTTACCTTATTGAAAGGAAAAAGAATACCCTGAATCATGTTGCTATATTTACTGTATCCAAAGTCATTTCAGTAATATTTCCTGCTTTCGAATCTACATATGGCTTGCGTGAATCTCATCTAGCATAAAGGTCATGACCAGATCATGTGGTTCCTAATGTGAAACTTCTTCCGTCGAGTGACTTAATAAATTAGGATTACTTGGGTTCACATTTATATTGCAGCTAAGCTCCCTTAATGAATTTGGATGAGGTTCAATGACAGAACCAGCTGATCATAAAAATGTGTAAACATGTGGAGGAAGACTAAACAATATAGAACAAAGAATCAAAAGCTCTGGATAAAATTTATGATGAGCCTTCAGTTGAAGAGACAGTGTAGTTTGTGACTTCATGAATGAAACAACCTTCTTCTTACCTTTTTTGACTGGTAACATTCCAAGAAGGGATAGTATAACTGGGATGTGTAAATCACTCTTTCTGCCACTAATTAAGTCTGTACATAACCTCAGTACATTTTCAGCTTCAGTTACACTGCTTATGGTCTTTCATAGTGCGTTGGCAACAGTCTCTACATCCTTCATATACAGTTTTACACTGAGGTTTCTGCGAACTGTTATATAAAAATTATCATGGAGAGTTTTCTCAAAGCTAAAATACAGGAACAGTACATAATCTTTCTTCACAACTTTACTCCACAGGTTATTCACTGTAACATTTTCACTTTTTCTCACTATTCATCATAATCTTGAAAATTATTTTCCTTTTCCCCCTTATTTGCAGAAGCTCTTGGTATGCTTTCACATATGGCCACTTCCAGCCCCTGTCTTCTTTGCCTTGGGTGTTATTGTTGAACATTTTGTCTTGAGCTCAAATAACTGGGATAGTTTGCTAATATACAAGGGATAGCAATTTCTTTAAACCGGGGCTCTCCGAAGGAAGTGTTGATATTCTCCCTGTTTTCCTGTCAATTGCAGTGCTTTGATGAATTAGATCACGTGAAATAAAGTGTTCTTGATAAACCTGGAAAGAAAGAAAAAGAAAATAATTTCAGAAAAAAAATTTCAATCAAATAATTGTACTTGCACATCATCTGACTGTAAAGATTTCACATTTGTGAAAGCATGCAGTACACCTTTGATAGCAAAGCACTACGACTACCTTAAAAGTATTTAGTTATTCATGATGCAGAAAAAACTATTCATCAAACAGAACACTTTAGGACCAAAATTTAGGTATGCCAGAATTACATTTGTAATTACTGTAGGGAGTTTTCATTAAATAAGTTGTTTACAGTGTCACATATAGCTGTGGGGTCCTGCCCACTCATCTATTACAGGGTGCCCAAAGGATGCTGCCTTTCCTGATAGCTATACAACAATTCAAGCAAATCACATTAATAGTTTTTATTACAAGAAAGAAGATTGACAACACTTAACTTCGTATTTACAACGAGTTGTCGCAAGCGAGGGGCAACATGCGAAAAAGTCAGTGTCCTTCACTATCTACAATGTCCATGCAAATAATGAATATGACTCTCTAAGAACAGCTCCACTAGTGTCCGTCTTCTAACTGTCCCAACGAGGCTAGCAGGCTGCTCCTGTCGTAGTGCAATCCTAGTCAGCGGGCTATTGGCTGTCGTCATCTCACAGCCTTCTCTGCTCATGTGTTCATTTTCATGCTGTCGCTTGTCGATACGCTGGAACAATAGTCTTATGTAACTTGTGTACTGTAAAGTTGATACTTATTGAAACACACTAAATCTGAACTATAGAAGTCATTTGCTCAACACTTTCAGTGGAACTGTGCAGTGATAATGGAGCCTTTGGGGTTATGATTTATTGTTATGTACCACTCATATACAATGAAATTAACTTTGCTTTTTTGTTATAAATGTAACTTCATAGTGATTACCACAGAATGTTCTGATGGATTGAAGTTCTCCTGTCAAATAGCATGAGTCCATTTCTTCATCAGTTTGGTGTTCTTTGAAAATTTGAACACAGATTTTTTTTTTCCCCTAGATCAGTAACTGTCAATACAGTCTTGTACACAACACTTATTCACCATAGTCTGATGGAAGACAAGTATTTTCTGCTGGTGGGAGAGATGTATAGTAAGAACAACAGTTTCAGTAACTTACATCTGAACAGCAATCCACTCACAATAAAATACTATTGCCATATTACCAATATACTCTTTAGCTGTGGGCTGTTTGACGTGATGTCATGATGATGTAGCAAAATTGCTGGCTGACATTGTTTTCTCAGAGGTGTCGGTTGAGTCCACTGATAGGTCAGTGTGAGCATCACATTAAGAACTTGGCAGATTTCTTATGTCGATTAGAGGGACTGTGCCTGAATGATTGTGATATTTCAGTACAAGACAGAGGAATTATAGACACAGGCATGCTGTTGCACCTCAACTGATCCCCTAAATCTCCTGATCTAAACCCCACAGAAAATGTGTGGAAGTATTTAGAACAGTGGGTGAAATCTAGCAGTCAGTATTCCATCATTTTGGTGGGTCTACGGGATCTAATCATCAGTGAGTGGCTTCAACTGGATATGGCGTACCTGAACAAACTTGTGTTCTCTCTTACTTCTGAAGTTGAGACCATTAACAAAGCTACGTGGTATTGGTATGATGTCTTCCAAGGGTGATTTTTTTCTGGTGTTCTCACATTTACACATAAATTTACAAGTAGTATTCGTTGTGTGTGTATCTACACACATGAACAAGTGCATCATTCTCCTTTCCAGTTTCATATTATACGCATGCATATTAAGTGAATAAATAATCAGTACATTGTTAGGCCTGTTTGAGTAGTGATAAAGCCCATGTTTGGAAATGAAAAGTCATGAGATTGAATCCCTAGTTTTGACCTCTCATCTGTGTCAAAATTCACCAGGAACAACGTGTGATTCAGATTCCATGTTATACTGACCTAATTAGAATTTCCACTTGTAACTGAAGTGTTTCTATTTTCCTCACTACTATTGTCTACTTCATTATTGTCCATATTTTATTCCAAATAAAATCTAAGTTGATTGATTAATTTCAAATTAATTTGTATTTAATTTACCGCTGCTGCTCATTCCCTATAATTTCCTTTTTTTGTTTTCCTTGGAAACTGATTCAGCTCATTGAATAGTGTGTCCCTTTTCCACACTTTCCTTTAGCCAATCAGTCATTCATCAAAGCCTGCAGATCATCATTAGTAAATGTTGTAAACAATTACAAATTTGATCATCCCTGAGAATATAGGCCATAGAGGCCCTTCCCGGCAGCAATTACCAGTGAAACAGCCAACCCTTTTGGCAGCCATGCTAGGACACACCCCAGTGCTGTTTGTCACCCATCTCAATGTGCAATCAAAAACACTTAATTCTGATGAGTTTTATAGCATGTTCTACCACTGAATGCCTGTGTTGTTATTATGTCATACATGTGTCTTAAACTCAACTTCTCCTCAGATTCTGTTCATCCCTCAGGTTGTACCCTTCTAAAGGCTGAATGCATAGTTTATCAAGGAAGTGTTCAAGAGTTTATGTTTGCTGTGATTTAAAATCTAAAATAATAAGTACATGGGACACAAGTGAAAGAGAAATATAAGTCTTTTGCTAAGTAAATACCGTATTTACTCGAATCTAAGCCGCACCCAAATAATGAGACTCAAAATCAAGGGAAAAAAAAGGTCCTGAATCTAAGCCGCTCCTGAAATTTGAGACTCGAAATTCAAGGTGAGAGAAAAGTTTTAGGCCGCCCCTCCAAATCGAAAAACAGCATGTTCTACCACTGAATGCCTGTGTTGTTATTATGTCATACATGTGTCTTAAACTCAACTTCTCCTCAGATTCTGTTCATCCCTCAGGTTGTACCCTTCTAAAGGCTGAATGCATAGTTTATCAAGGAAGTGTTCAAGAGTTTATGTTTGCTGTGATTTAAAATCTAAAATAATAAGTACATGGGACACAAGTGAAAGAGAAATATAAGTCTTTTGCTAAGTAAATACCGTATTTACTCGAATCTAAGCCGCACCCAAATAATGAGACTCAAAATCAAGGGAAAAAAAATGTCCTGAATCTAAGCCGCTCCTGAAATTTGAGACTCGAAATTCAAGGTGAGAGAAAAGTTTTAGGCCGCCCCTCCAAATCGAAAAACAGTTGGTCCATTGTAACGTGAAACACAATTGAGATCGAATGGATGAAGATACAGCTACAGTAGTTTAGTTCGAGTCGTAAGCTTAACAGTTAAGCCTTACCAGGTGGCCATTGCAATGTGTCAGGCGCTCCGTCCATATTTATACGGGTACCCTTCCTTTTTCGCGTGCTTCGTCTGGTTGGAATCGATTGCTTATTTTGCTTTGATCTGATAAGTGCCGTTCTCTTTGTTATAGGTGTTTATGTCACTCTAAGCTGAAAATGCATTATTGTACTCTGTCATGCATTGTTTGTTACATTCTGATAATGCGTGTTTACGACCTGTCGCCGCTCGCGGCAAGGCTTGCTTTTGTGCGCGCTACCGCGGCTTACAAGGGGGGAAAAAAGAGGAATTGTCTCATAAGCGAAACAATGGCGAGAGTCTGCTATTTGTTGTTACTTAAACTGCTGCTTTCTTTGATAATGATCAACAAGAACCAAATAATAGACTGCGTATGAGAGAAAATGAAAAAGAGGAATTGTCTCATAAGCGAAACAATGGCGAGAGTCTGCTATTTGTTGTTACTTAAACTGCTGCTTTCTTTGATAATGATCAACAAGAACCAAATAATAGACTGCGTATGAGAGAAGATGTTCTGAACGAGAGTTTAGCGAAAAAATTTTTCTGTTTGAAAATCTTTGCAGACGACTCTTTAGCACATTACATTCTGCACAGAAATTAGGGTCATCTTAGATATAAAAATCTAGTCAGTTGCCGTGCTTAGTTTCTGACTGTATAGCTATTCAGCATAAGAATAATACGAATATAAACATCACATAATATGTATGTTCTTCCACGTTTGCTGTTCTAGTTTCGTAGTTTATTAGGCAGACAGGATTTAAATGAAATAGCAGCAAACACGAAAGAATAAATGGCATAATGTTTACATTCTTCTACCTTTTAATTTATTTACTGACGCAGAGGTTTTGGTTTAATTTATTTACTGACGCAGAGGTTTTGGCGTCAGTATTTATCTTTGTGCCTGCAAAGCATACCTGTGTAGCGCGACATATATTTGAGGGCAGAAGTTTGTTGTGGCGACACCTACCAATATTTTTCAGAACTTTCGCTTACTTTTCACTCGATTCTAAGCCGCAGGCGGTTTCTTGGATTACAAAAACCGGAAAAAAGTACGGCTTAGATTCGAGTAAATACGGTACAGTGAATCAGACATTTTTAATCTCAGTCTTCAATAAATCATCCAAAATCAGTGTGGTTTCACCTTCCAATCAGTCTTGTGTCAGTGTGAACATGTTATCATTAAAGAGAAATTCTAATATAGAGCTACATCTAAAAATATTGCTCTGCAGCGAATTTAAGGAAACTGTTTCACTCTAATGATGTGAGTATGATAGGTAAAATAGTCCCCCAACAACAAAACTGGCAATTTGCAGTCTGGGGCATGGAATATGAGGATCCTTTAGTTTAGTATGTAAGTTAGAGAATTTAAAAGGAGAAATGGATAAGCTTAAGTTCGATATTGTGGTAATTAGTGAAGTGCAGTGGTGTAAAAAACAGGAATTCTGGGTCTTATGAATGCAGGGTTACCAACAGAAAATGATATAGTGGTAATACAGGAGTTGGTGCAATAATGATCAAGAAAATAGGAATGCAAGTAAGCTACTATAACAGCATAGTGAATGCATTGCCATAACAAAGACAGACACAAAACCAGCACCCACCACAGTTGTCCAAGTATTCATGCCAATGTCTTACAGTTGCCAAAGAGCCTGAAGAAATGTATAATGAGATAAAAGAAATTATTCAGATAGTGAAGGGAAATCAACATTTAATTGTGATGGAAGACTGGAATTCTACAGTAGAAACAGGAAGAGAAGGGAAAATGGTAGGGGAAACAAATGTAAGGGAAAGTTGTCTGTTAGAATTTTGCTCAGGAAATAATGTAATTATCACTAGCATGTGGTTTAAGAACCGTGAAAGAAGGTTTTACACGTGGAAGAGACCGAAAGACGCCAGGATGGTTTCAGACAGATTACGTAATGGTAAGACAAAAGATTTCAAAACTAGATTTTAAACTGTGAAACATTTCCCGGGGTAGGTATGAACCCTGGCCATAATTTATCCAGCTTAAAACTGAAGAAATTGAGAGAGTTATAAAACGAAGGTGATGGAACTTGGATAAATGGAAAAAAACTCCTATTTGTGGGAAGTTTCAGTGGAAGCATTTGGGGATTGACGGATACAGGGGAAAGGAATATATTATAGAAGGTGAAGGGGTAGCTTTGAAAAATGAAATGGTAAAGACATCAGAGGATCAAATAGTCAAAAAGACAAGAGCTAGGAGCCTTAGGTAAAATGTGAGGTATTGAATTTAATTGAAAAGGGAAAGTATATAAAAATGCAGCAAATGAAGCACACAAAATTGGTATAGATATCTAAAACTGAGATTGATAGAAAGTGAAAATGGCAAAGTAGGAATGGCTAGAGGAGAAATGTAATGCTGTAGAAGAGTGTGTGACTGTTTAAAAGATAGCTGCATCCAGCAGGAAAATATAAGAGTTCTTTTGAGAAAAGAGAAGCACTTGTGTGAATATTCCGAGCTCAGATGGCAAGCTAACACCAAACGAAGACAGGAAGGTTGAAAGATGGAAGCAATATATAGAATGGCTATACAAGCAGTAGATGGGTTCTGCTATTTGGGCAGCAAAGTGATGAGGGCCAAAGTAGAGGTATAAAATGTACACTGGTAGTAGCAAAAAAAAAACAATCTTTGAAAATGAGAAATTTGTTAACATTTACTGTAAATCTAAATGTTAAAAAGACTTTTCTCAAGATATTTGACCACATTGTAGCCCTAGAGCATAGAAGCTTTTTAAATGGGGTGCTACAGGCTTGTGCCAAAGATTAGATGAGTAGATTGGATCTCTAATGAAGAATTAAAATATCAGATTGGGGAGAAAATAAATTTATGATGTGATTTAACTAACAGAAAGGATCATTTGGTAGGATACACCTTGATGAATCAAACAATCATCAATTTGGTAATGGAGGAATGTGTGGAGCTTAAAAATTGTACCCGAGAGGATGTTGTCATCATTAAACTGTACTGTAGAACTGCATGCCCCCCAGAAAAAATAACAACTGTCATTTCCCCTTGCATGCAGCCATTCACAGTACCAACATAGCAAGGCAATGTTAACTAGTGTCAGTCAATGATCCAGACTGTAACTGCTGCAGTTACTGAAAAGACTGCTGCCACCTCTTCAGGAATCATATATTTGTCTGGCTCTCCACAGGTACCCTACTATTATGGTTACACCTATGGTATTCTGATCTGAATCATTAAGGCACTTGAGCCACCCAAACTAGGATTTAATTTACAGCTTACAATTCTAACAATCCTGTGATTTTTTTTATTGTACATAATTCCAGGCATTAAACATTGCCTTTTTTTTCTTTCTTTGCAGCTGTTACGTGAGGTTTGATATTGTACGAAGGATATTAGCCAATCACTTTGGAATGAACGTTGTTTTTGTTATGGGAATTACAGATGTGGATGACAAAATAATTAAGATGGCGCTCTCGCAAGGTGAAGACATTAAGACACTGACAAGGCACTATGAGAATGAGTTCTTTGAAGATATGACAAAGCTGAATGTTCAGAGGCCATCAATAACAGCACGTGTTACTGATTATATACCTCATATTATTGCATTTGTTGAGAATCTTTTAACAAAGAAGCATGGCTATATCACCAGTGATGGTAATTTATTTCCAAACAAAACATTAAGAATATATTTTTTATGAATAATGAAAGAAGTAAAGGTAACCATATACCGCATGCTTGAGACACTTAACAGTGGACCAGTAGAGAAACTAGACCGAAAATGTTACCATGCTTTCAGACATTTTTCTCATTTGAAGCTCACACACACACACACACACACACACACACACACACACACACACACACACAGAGAGAGAGAGAGAGAGAGAGAGAGAGAGAGAGAGAGAGAGAGAGAGATATTTTTCTTGATGACTTCACTTCCTAGTGCTGCTGTCCAATAGAATGGGGGATTATGTCAGGTGAAGTGGAGGGAAGGCTGTAGGGAGTAGATTTTGATGGCCTGGAGAGGAAAGCAGCAAAGGAACAGAGTAGGAATGTGGCATCAGTGATTCTGCTCTGGGCAGGCAGAGGAAGTTACTTGTAGAGGAAGTAATGGAGTGGGCTACGAGCAGAGTGGTGGTGGGGGGGGGGGGGGGGGGGGGGGGCTTGAACAGGGTAAGAGGGAGACCATGCAGACAAAAGTGTGACATTAGATTAGTGTAATGAAGTGGAAGGCATGTGCACAGAGGAGGGTATGAGAAGGGGGCTAGTGGAGAGTACAGGAGTAGGGGGATTCGAGAATCAAGGGATGTGTATTAAGGACATTTCTCATCTATGTAATTCAGAGAAATTGGTAATTAGGGGGTAGGTAGGGAGATGGGACACTTCAGATGCCACAGGTTGTGATACAGCTGTTGAAGTCAAATCTCTTGCTCTTCCCAACTATTCCCTCACCCTAGTCTGGCTACAGTGCCAGGACAGTGTCGTCAGCTGGGGCAATATAGCAGTGCAAATGTATATGTGTTCTTTGTTAACGCTGATGAAAGACACTATCCAAAAGCTCGGAAATGTTTTCAGTGTTATTTATGTGCTTGCACGTGATGAAAGACGTAGTGATTACCTTTACTCCTTCCATTATGTGTCTTCCACTTAAGTCTTTACAGTATGATTTTAATTTTTTGACACTGATTACATTAATAATAATTTTCATAATTCATCTCCTGTTGAATTCCTACACAGTTGGTATTATAATAATTTGGTTTCTGTGAATGTATTCTAATACTTACTCTTACTTTAATATTTACTGTCCTTGAGGTGTACTAGTTAAACATACTGTAACTAGTCCTTGAATGTATTTAAATTCTGTTGTCTTACAAAGGCAGAAGGTGGCCTGTAAAATTGACTGCACTATGCACTTTACAGTAGTTTACATTAGCATCTGACCTCTTAGCTGCCACTAGTTTTAAATAGGACACTGGAAAACTGTGGTATACTATCAGATTGTTGTTAATTATTGAAGGACAGTTTGGTGAAGAGCTGACTAGAGAAAGAATAACAACTTACAGCTGCTTCCACTTCTGCTTATGCTAATAGCAGTGGTGGTGATGATTTTATCCACATTACGTTATGAGCATCACGACTATCCAGAAACTTCATAATTATTTCCAGAAATCTACTTATGGCAGCGAATATATCTTTCATTAACCAGTGACATATGATATCTTCATCGTGTTTTTGTATAGTACAAGTGACTGAAGTGAATGCTTGTTAGTGTATCATTTTGCATTATATTTACTTTATAATAAGTAAATTTGGAAATTAAATGAGGAGCAGATAATGCTCCTTTTGGAAAACACTGCAAGTGTTGTCACTCTTTGTATGCACATCTGATGCTCAAATATTTCTGAATTGTGATTTAATTGAACAAGCATCTGTGAAGCACTGAACTCACCTTTGGAAGTGTGTGTTTCAAATCCCTACCAAGCCATTCTGATTTTCTGCATTTTCCTTAAATCAACTAAGGTAAACTGTGGGGGTTGGTTTCTTTGGAAAGAATGCACTCCATTTTGTTATGATTAATCTTTAATAGCCTCTTTGTTAACTGAATGTTAAACTGTAATATTCCTTTGTTTTTCAACAATATTTTATGTCCATCCTTCATCTTTAGAAATATTTTCTTCTTGACACATCATGTAAGTGAAAAACTTGCTGATTATAAAATTTGAGAAACCACCTTTCTTTGATTGTCAACCAAACCCAGTGATGAAAAGTTTTCTACAACTCAAAAATCAAACTAAGCTAAATTACAAACATTTTATTACGTTTGTAAAAGATGACATTTACTGTTATTTACTTCTGAAGAAACATTTAGTGTCAGATGCCCAAGCAGTAACAATATGCAGGCTTTTCCTCAGTGTTTGATCATGAAGCTGAGTCTTTTCTGCATTTTTAAAATTTTATTTTTTTTACGGAAAGAATAGTTGTTGTGACATAACACTGTCCCAAACTTAGACATGATCTGTGTCAACTTTACAACTTATTTTAAAATGTATTTACATGGACCTCACAAGAAAATAGTAATTAGTTAATGGTTCTATAATACCTATCTATTAGCATATTCAAAGATATAGTTTTTGGTGGAACCTAAACCAAAGTTGTAAATAATTTCATTTTGTATTCTGTGCTGTATAGAACCTCATACCCCAAACTCTGTCTTAAAAATTGGATAAAGCTGCACTATGCTCTGTTGGGTAATACACAAAAGCTTTATGGTGGAGGTAACTTAAGTAATGGAAGACATATTTTGTACCAAGCTGTTTTTCCAACAAATGAACTTTGTACATGAATGCGTCAGTCTAACCACGCATGTAAATCATCAGTAGATCCTTGCTTTGGAGTGACACAGTAGATCCTTGCTTTGGATTGACATGTGGGCTTTTAAGTTCCTTTTTTCATTTAAAGTGTGACTCCTCAGATTGGAAAATTGCATCATATTGCACGATGATAATACGTACCCCAATACTTAAACATCTCACTAAAAGCCTTTGAAATGGCAGTTATTGACATTATGGTGTCATACAAAATACCACAATTTACTTCATATGCTCAGGATGCCTCGGGCAGACTATTCCACCCATCTGCCTGGGAGGTATGTTGTGAGTGCTCGTGGCTGAATGTGCCCCAGGGGGGACAGTTGGTGATAGCAAAGCAAAATGGGTATTTGTCTGTTATTTTTTATAGCTTATTTTTCCTGGGCAAAGTCAGAACATTATATGGCAGCACAGATAAGTCAATGAATACTAAACTTCCCCAGAGAGAGAGAGAGAGAGAGAGAGAGAGAGAGAGAGAGAGAGAGAGAGAGAGAGAGAGAGAGAGAGTGAGTGAGTGAGTGAGTCTGTTCAGTCTGAAGTAGTAGCAAAATTTGTCACTAGTACAATATAACCTAATGCAAATCATGTAGATAAAGCCAGAATTCAAAGAACGGCCACTGGAAGATTTGCTGATCACTGTTGAGGTAAACAAGCACGACCTGCAGCAAAACTGATGAGTATATCATTTGTTGTCAGCAGTACGATATTTGAGGTCATTCCACATGATAGGTTGACCATATTGGGGCCAGTCTGTGGAGGTAGGACTGCCTAGTAGCTTGATGCCAGTTTTTGACGTGTTACCCAGAGGGAGCAAGTTTTCAGACTTTCCAGAAGGCTGCCCAAATTTCTGATGGGCCATGGAACAAGAGATAGCAAAAGTGTAGTGAGATATAGAGAATAGATACAGTCTAAATTATTATGAAAGAAAATAGTGGAAAATCCTGGATGCAAGACAAGAAATAGTATTGTGAAAGACAACCTCTGAAGCATTGAGTAGCATTCAGGCAAATAATAAGGTGAAAGTTAGCATAGCTTAGCTATTAAAGTTTGTGTTCTTCATCAGAATGCAATCACACACACACACACACACACACACACACACACACGCACGCACGCTCGCTCACTTGCTACACCTGATTACATTTGGAAATATTTTTCTGTTTTTAAGTTCAACACCCTTTCAGTTATTTTTGAAATAGTCTTTCCTTTTTAATTATATGCTGCACAATTCCAAGATTTTCAAAGCTTTATTGCACATTAGTCAGTTAATTTATCAGCTGCTCTGCAACATTTGTCACATGATTTGTTCCTGTTTCCTTCCTCTTATTCTGTGTTTGCCACAACACAGCAGGATTAGTTGATGTTGAACAGTTGCCTATATATGATCTGGCTGTTATATTTTAAATCTGTAGCTGTATCTCTTTCCGGATGTTGCTGTCAATTACGCTTATTAAAATTTTCTGGGTTATTATGCCTTAATCGAACAAATTTCTTTGAGAAACCCCACTTTTTGTTCTCTTCTGTGGATAAAAAATTCAGGGGGGGGGGGGGGGGGGAGTGGCGTTGGCGCTTGGAGGGACAGGGGCGATGGTTCAAATCTCTGTCCAGCTATCTGGTTTGCTTATATGCTTGTCATCGGTAGATTGACATCCACCCATCTGTATTTGGAACAGAGACAGTACAGTATTGTTACCTTTACATGATTGATTTTGTTAACCAAATGTGCCTACAGGGGTATATATTATTAGGTCAGAAGACAAGTGAAGAATAACTTATTTCATTGGGTAACCCTGAACCCAGAAACATGTGAAAAACAGAATGAGGAATGCAGTAAGAATATCTCAATCATCAGTTGAACAATCACAAGAAGCAGGTCACACATAGTGCTACGTCCTTCACTGGCTGGGTAACACAATATCTGATTACGCACATCATATTCAGACCCCCAGTGAGGCAAACCTCCATCTGGACCCTTGCCTCCAGTGCTAATGCTTAAGACCAGTATGACACCCAGTGAAACACAACAAACACAAAGAAATGCAACACCCAACATTGCAGCTCTTATATCTGGGCTCTTACATGGTGACACCATCATTAAACGGAAACTCCCATGCATGACATAAAAACAGCAGGCATAGATACCAAAAATAGTTCAGAGCTAACATGGAGACTTCAAACCCAGATGTTGCACTGGACTGTATAAAACTACGGAGAGAGCTATGAATCAGAAAATTAAAGTCTAGGGAAATATTAAAAACCACACAGAGACTTATCATAAGACTCAGTCATTCAAAGGTCTGATCAGTACGCTTCCTGTTAACCGAACAGACGGAATGATATTAAGGGTTGAAAACCTGTCAACGGCTACACTAGAATTGTGTAATTTGCTATGAAGACCATGCACCAAAAGGTCTAAAGGCCTGAATTTAAATTTAGATCTACAAGAATCTGATAAGATATGATGGTCATCTGTACTTCAGTCCAGCAAAAACTGGGAAAGAATGTTATGTGTATACCAAATAGTCATGAGAACCTTATAGTTAAATGCTCACTGGAAAATAATGTTTAATGCAGAAATCGGTGAGGTAAGACAGAACTACATGTGAACACGATGGCTCTCCAGGAGCCTTATTCTTGTGACGGTCACTTGTTACATACAAGACGTCAGAGTAATAACAGGACACAGAAAATCTAAGACAACCATCATTATAAAAAACCAAAAGTGACTATGAAACATATGTTGCACTTATGCACTCAACTCTTTGCCATGGCAGAATTAAAACAAGTCAGACAGGTATTGTTGATTACAACTCGGTACACAGATGAAGTTGAACCCTACACTAACATGATAAGGCACAAAGGCTTTTTTGCTGAGGAAAAAAATGCCTAGTTATAATGGCAGATGTCAATGCCCATTCCAAGATAAGGACATGAGATAAACTTAACCTATACATCACAAACAATGAGGGACACTCACTAACATATAATGGTGTAGCAGAGTTTCACAGTAATATAAATGCAACTGTATTAAAGAGAAAAACCCTCGATGTAATACAAACATGGGAAGTTATACCAAATGTGATGCTCTGTGAACAAATCGCAATTCACAGAATTACCATATCAGAAAGGTACACACAATAAAATACAGATAGATGCCTCCTGCTATGTAAAGCAATGTGGAACAAACATTGAGACATAATTGAACAGTATCATCTAGACAACATACATGGAAGCATAGTCTTCAAACTTTCTGCAATTGCTGATACCATAGGAAAAGCCAAAAACAAGCAATTAACACACAATAACTGCAAGAGACAGGGAAAACAGACTACAGCAATATAGGGGCAGTGAAACAAGGTATCAGACACTTTTATTAACCACTAAAAAACAACATTGGCTGAATTCGTACTGTAACAGGTCAAATGATGTTCTTCCGCTGTAGTAGAGGTTAGGATGGCAAAGCTGCACCCTATGCAGGTATTTTAGGTTGGAACAGCAGACTTGGAGGACAGTAGCCAATCAGCCGGATGTCACAAACTGAGTAGAATACTTGTGTTAACCACATGATTTTCTGTACATTGTCTGAGAAGAGTATGCACCCAAGACTTGTGAGCACAGTCTGGTGTTGACCTGTGAACCATGCAGAACAAGGCAGGGATGGCATATTGCAGAGCTCACTCTACGGTGTTTGACCTGGGCGACAGTGCTGGGCTGGCAATGGCTTGTGCTAGTGCTGCAAGGCTGAGAGAGAGAGAGAGAGAGAGAGAGAGAGAGAGAGAGAGAGAGAGAGAGTGGGTCATCTTTCCAGAACTGCTCTGCAAACAAAAGTTTTAAATTCTCTTGCATAGCACTTACTTGCTGCAGTTTTGCCTTGAAAATGACAGAGTTGTCACCTGGTCAGAATATGGGTGGTTGTCAATGATATCACCCAAGTACATTCTTGTAAGTTATTTGAAAACTGATTATTTGATGGAGAAAACATAGAATTAATGTCTCACTGCCTGTACTCACTTGACTTACCATGTTACAACTTCTTTTCGTTCCCGTATGTCAAATAAAAAGTGCACGGACAGTGATTTTCATCATCTTGAGACCCTTTTGAATCCTTACAAAATCATGTTTTTTTATCTATCAACATCATATTGGACAAAATTTTTCCTAAATTGGTTGGTAAATCCTATGCGGAAACGCGTTATCCTTGCATTGTTTTTGTAAAAAGTTAAAAAGAAGGCCCTTGTATTATTTCCATTAATCTGAAAAATCCAGGCAGTCATTTATTTTGCACTCAGTCTCTCATGATTTTTGTATCCGGTATTTCATGGAGAGAAATATTTGGTTTCAGCTTTCTTCTTATGGGTTCACTGTTTAATAATCTTGGCAGTTTTTAGTCTTTTACGTGTTTCTTGAGAAATTAATGTCTGAAATTATTTATTTGTTCTGTTACTTATAAAAAGCACAGTGCCAATCTTAAAACTGATTTATACCAGTCAAACAAAAATAAATATTGTAAATGTAAAACAGGGAATGCATGTTGACACCAACATGAAAGAACAATCTTGAAGATATACCTTTAACTTGACAATGAAGACTTATTGCTATGTTACACAAAAATGCACTTGTAAATCCATAGTAATAGATGTGACTGGTAGCAATTAAATTATAAATAATAAATAAGAAACTAATGTTAATAGTTCCCACTAATGTCCAATGATTGTTGTATAATTTTCTTTGTACTTGTAGAAATTAAATAATACATTCTCAATTATTCATTACATGGTTGTTCTTTTAAGAGATCGTGGAACTATTAATGTTAATGCAGGTTTTTGTTTCAGGTTCTGTGTATTTTGATGTTAAGAGCTTACCAGGTTATGGTAAACTTGTTCAGGTTGTTATTGATGAAGCAGAAGAGATTTCTAATGCTATGGAGAAGAGGTCTCCTCAGGACTTTGCTTTATGGAAAGGGTCAAAGGAATATGAACCCTTCTGGCTAGCACCATGGGGAAAAGGCCGACCTGGTTGGCATATTGAATGTTCAGCAATTGCAAGGTACTCTTATACTATACTTATCATTTGATCTGACTACAATATACTGTACTGCTCGGGTTAAGACAAAACAGTAGGGAAAATTGTAGTAAAGGTCTTGAATCGAATTACACACCAATAAGTGGCTTCCAGATGTTCAGAGCAACTTTATATTGTTTACATCTAATGAACACATTTTGAATTGCTTTTGAATATGCAACATAAAGCTGTGGAGTCTGAATGGGTCATGGTAGAGGTGGCGAAACATTCTGTTATGGATCGGGGTTTGGTACACATGGATAAAACAGCAGTCAAGTAGACTGGAAGTTGTTGTTGTTGTGGTCTTCAGTCCTGAGACTGGTTTGATGCAGCTCTCCATGCTACTCTATCCTGTGCAAGCTTCTTCATCTCCCAGTACCTACTGCAATCTACATCCTTCTGAATCTGCTTAGTGTATTCATCTCTTAAGTCTCCCTCTAAGATTTTTACCCTCCACGCTGCCCTGCAATACTAAATTGGTGATCCCTTGATGCCTCAACATGTCCTACCAACCGATCCCTTCTTCTAGTCAAGTTGTGCCACAAACTTCTCTTCTCCCCAATCCTATTCAATACTTCCTCATTAGTTATGTGATCTACCCACCTAATCTTCAGCATTCTTCTGTAGCACCACATTTCAAAAGCTTCTATTCTCTTCTTGTCCAAACTATTTATTGTCCATGTTTCACTTCCATACATGGCTACACTCCATACAAATACTTTCAGAAATGGCTTCCTGACACTTAAATCTATACCCGATGTTAACAAATTTCTCTTCTTCAGAAACGCTTTCCTTGCCATTGCCAGTCTACGGTTTATATCCTCTCGACTTCGACCATCATCAATTATTTTGCTCCCCAAATAGCAAAATTCCTTTACTACTTTAAGTGTCTCATTTCCTAATCTAATTCCCTCAGCATCACCCGATTTAATTCGACTACATTCCATTATCCTCGTTTTGCTTTTGTTGATGTTCATCTTATACTCTCCTTTCAAGACACTATCCATTCCATTCAACTGCTCTTCCAAGTCTTTTACTGTCTCTGACAGAATTACAATGTCATCGGCGAACCTCAAAATTTTTATTTCTTCTCCATGGATTTTAATACCTACTCTGAATTTTTCTTTTGTTTCCTTCACTGCTTACTCAATATACAGATTGAATAACATCGGGGAGAGACTACAACCCTGTCTCACTCCCTTCCCAACCACTGCTTCCCTTTCATGTACCTCGACTCTTATAACTGCCATCTGGTTTCTGTACAAATTGTAAATAGCCTTTCACTCCCTGTGTTTTACCCCTGCCACCTTCAGAATTTGAAAGAGCGTATTCCAGTCAACACTGTCAAAAGCTTTCTCTAAGTCTACAAATGCTAGAAACGTAGGTTTGCCTTTCCTTAATCGAGCTTCTAAGATAAATCGTAGGGTCAGTATTGCCTCACGTGTCCCAACATTTCTACAGAATCCAAACTGATCTTCCCCGAGGTTGGCTTCTACTAGTTTTTCCATTCGTCTGTAAAGAATCCATGTTAGTATTTTGCAGCCGTGACTTATTAAACTGATAGTTCGGTAATTTTCACATTTGTCAACACCTGCTTTCTTTGGGATTGGAATTATTATATTCTTCTTGAAGTCTGAGGGTATTTCGCCTGTTTCATACATCTTGCTCACCAGATGGTAGAGTTTTGTCAGGACTGGCTCTCCCAAGGCTGTCAGTAGTTCTAATGGAATGTTGTCTACACCCGGGGCCTTGTTTCGACTCAGGTCTTTCAGTGCTCTGTCAAACTCTTCACGCAGTATTATATCTACCATTTCATCTTCATCTACATCCTCTTCCATTTCCATAATATTGTCCTCAAGTACATCGCCCTTGTATAGACCCTCTATATACTCCTTCCACCTTTCTACTTTCCCTTCTTTGCTTAGAACTGGGTTTCCATCTGAGCTTTTGATATTCATACAAGTGGTTCTCTTTTCTCTGAAGGTCTCTTTAATTTTCCTGTAGGCTGTATCTATCTTACCCCTAGTGAGATAAGCCTCTACATCCTTACATTTGTCCTCTAGCCATGCCTGCTTAGCCATTTAACACTTCCTGTCAATCTCATTTTTGAGTCGTTTGAATTCCTTTTTGCCTGCTTCATTTACTGCATTTTAATATTTTCTCCTTTCATCAATTAAATTCAGTATTTCCTCTGTCACCCAAGGATTTCTACTAGCCCTCGTCTTTTTACCTACTTGATCCTCTGCTGCCTTCACTACTTCATCCCTCAAAGCTACCCATTCTTCTTCTACTGTATTTCTTTCCCCCATTCCTGTCAATTGTTCCCTTATGCTCTTCCTGAAACTCTTTACAACCTCTGGTTTAGTCAGTTTATCCAGGTCCCATCTCCTTAAATTCCCACCTTTTTGCAGTTTCTTCAGTTTTAATCTACAGTTCATAACCAATAGATTGTGGTCCGAATCCACATCTGCCCCTGGAAATGTCTTACAATTTAAAACCTGGTTCCTAAATCTCTGTCTTACCATTATATAATCTATCTGAAACCTGTCAGTATCTCCAGGCTTCTTCCATGTATACAACCTTCTTTCATGATTCTTGATCCAAGTGTTAGCTATGATTAAGTTGTGTTCTGTGCAAAATTCTACCAGGTGGCTTCCTCTTTCATTTCTTAGCCCCAATCCATATTCACATACTACGTTTCCTGCTCTCCCTTTTCCTACTGCCGAATTCCATTCACCCATGACTATTAAATTTTCGTCTCCCTTCACAATCTGAATAATTTCTTTTATTTTATCTTACATTTCTTCAATTTCTTCGTCATCTGCAGAGCTAGTTGGCATACAAACTTGTACTGCTGTAGTAGGTGTGGGCTTTGTATCTATCTCGGCCATAATAATGCTTTCACTATGCTGTTTGTAGTAGCTTACCCGTACTCCTATTTTCTTATTCATTATTAAGCCTACTCCAGCATTACCCCTATTTGATTTTGTATTTATAACCCTGTAGTCACCTGACCAGAAATCTTGTTCCTCTTTCCACTGAACTTCACTAATTCCCACTATATCTAACTTTAACCTATCCATTTCCCTTTTTAAATTTTCTAACCTACCTGCCCGATTAATGGATCTGACATTCCACGCTCCGATCCGTAGAACGCCAGTTTTCTTTATCCTGATAACGACATCCTCCTGAGTAGTCCCCGCCCGGAGATCCGAATGGGGGACTATTTTACCTCCGGAATATTTTACCCAAGAGGACGCCATCATCATTTAACCATACAGTAAAGCTGCATGCCCTCGGGAAAAATTACGGCCGTAGTTTCCCCTTGCTTTCAGCCATTCGCAGTACCAGCACAGCAAGGCCGTTTTGGTTAGTGTTACAAGGCCAGATCAGTCAATCATCCAGACTGTTGCCCTTGCAACTACTGAAAAGTTTGCTGCCCCTCTTCAGGAACCACACGTTTGTCTGGCCTCTTAACAGATACCCCTCCGTTGTGGTTGCACCTACGGTACGGCTCTCTGTATCACTGAGGCACGCAAGCCTCCCCACCAACGGCAAGGTCCATGGTTCGTGGGGGGGAGACTGGAAGTAATAACACATTTATTCAGGGTACAGTTACAGGAAGAGAGAAGACTAGCAGGTAACTGTACAGTTCAGTATGGGTTACAGGAAGAGAGAACACTAAGCAAGTAACCATGTAGGGAGTTACTAAAGGAGATAACAACAGGCAGGTAACTTGTTGAAGGAGCATGATGGAGCCTTAGGAGTGAGACGTAGAACGGGGCGTAGGTCTGCGAGTTGGTTTCCGCTGAGAGAAGGATTCATCAGTTTGGCAGATGTCAGCACTGTACAGGAGTTACTCCAGGTGAGTAACCGCAGAGTGGTCAGTGCAATGGCCCATCATAGCTCCCGGCATAGCCTGTTCTTGGAGGCAGTGTGCTGGCCTAGGTACTGCTGAGACAGCAGTATACAGCTCAGACTATTTTCAGGCGCATGACTTGTGAACAGAAATAGTTCCATGCTGGCTGCACCTGCAGTCGTCAAAATGAATCCCATCAGGCGGTGAGAGTAGCGCATTCAGTGGTGGCGTCTTGAGTTCCTGGTGATAATAAACCACATTGTATTTGTTGTTGTGCTGGCTGCTCCCTGGAACTGGTATCATGAAGCTGGTGTACCCCTTCCATTTTGTGGAGAGAAAGAGATGGTTGCACCCACCGGATGCTGGACAGAGGACTGTCAACAGGTTTCTACAATGGGAGCAGTGCCGCCTCCTACATGATGTGGGATGTCCGATTGTGTGTGGGGAGCCAATGACGGTCATAGCCCTGACCCCAGAACTGCTACCTGAGGTTGAGAGATGTCATGATGTGGATGTTGTGGAAAGCCCAGGTGTGACAGCAGGCAATGGAGCGACCAAGAATGGGTGCAACTTAAAAAAGAAACATATTAAGACTAGGATGTTGGAGGACTGATGACATAGAGCAGTCAGGAAGGAATGTAGAAATGAAAAAGGTGGAGCACTGGAGGAATCAGTTGAGTGTGAAGCTGCCAGAGGATCCAATATGGAGAAAGCATGGCAGGGAAAGGGCATGCACACTGGAAGAATGCTTCATTGTATGTGTGCCACTCTGGTATGCATGAGAGAGCATGGGAAGGAAGAGAGTAGAATGCCAGAGAAAGCAGTCTGTTGAGTGCTTATTGCCAGAGTGGGCACAGACACACGGAAAAGAAGGGCAGAGCTCCAGAGCACGCATAAGAGCCCGGAAGGGAATAATGGGATAAGGAATGGGGAATGAATGGTCCTGTGGAGCTGAGGCAGCCAGCAGGATGATGACGGTGAACCAGACTCATCGCAGGCTGGCGGAGCTGTGGGTACCAGATGACCCTGTAGGCCAAAAGACCCCAGAGGCCGGATTACACCAGAGATGGAAGGAGGGTGACTGCAAAGGGTCTGATGCAGCAGAATTGAGCTGGAGCCCCTTGGCCAGCTGATGTCTATAGCTGTGCCACCCTCGAGATGAGGGCCTGCTATGGCTGTGACATGCGTGTGCAACAGGAAGCAGCATCATGTAGCGCAAGGAGGGCTGAAGGTGGATGTGGGACAGATCTCGATGCTGCTGGAATGTACTCCAACCCTGTCTCCCAGAAGCTGGAGGACATCAAGAGTAACAGGTGTGAAGATCATTCAGAAAAGGCACAAGAGAGTAGAAGCCATACTAGATCAAGGGAGAAAAACAGAGACAGACCAGAGGCAAACAGAGAGCTTGGTGTGAATAACTGATAAGAACGGAAAAAGGCAGCACTAGAGCCAAACAGGCAAAAGTTGGCAGACTTGGTCAGCTAGTAGAATCTTCACTAAGCACAACTAAGGGTGAAAATGAAGCATATCATCACCAAACCATGTAAGGGATCAGTCTTGTAGAAGCAGCACTGGAGCTAGTGAAAAATTCACGATCACACCGCTAGTTTTTCTGTCTGAAGCATTACCACTCTCAAGAAGGTAGTATGCATGGCTATAATGTTCTAATGCAGCAAGAAGCAGCATTGGGTGGCTGGAGAGGGTGGCAACTGGATGGTAGATGAGACTGGGATGCTAGGATTGTCACCAGTTGTGTTACATGGACAAGAATGGAGCAAAGAATTTGGTGACCCTCGGTGACAACAATGAAATGGACAGAGCACCATGGAAACTGTGTTGCCAATAATGAAAAGAGATGTCAAAAAGAAGAGTTTTATCCTAAGTGCCCATCGGTTACAGTGGACAAGCCTACAAGCCTGTGAGAGTGATCCAAATTTTATCCTCATTGCCAATCTTCAAAACAGTGACGCCATCGGAAAAAGATCACCCATGGCTGCAACCTGTAGAGCAACAGAAAGCAGCATCGGAGCAGGGAGGCAGTGGCCAGATGGTGAATGAGAGGAGAATGCTGTGGGGCGGTAACTGTCCTCGTCACCAATCTACTATGGACTGGGTTTCAGTACATACAGATTAAACACCAATCAAGTAGACTAGAAGTAATAACACATTTATTCAGGATACAGTTACAGAAAGAGATCACACTGAGTGAGTAACAACACAGAGAGCTATGAAAGGAGGTAAAATAATGCCAGTAACTCTGTTGAAGAGTGTGATGGTGCCCTAGCTGTGAGGCATAGCATGGGCCTAGTTCTGCAAGTTGGTGTCCACTGAGAGAAGGATTCATCAGATCAGCGGAGGTCTGTGCTGGTCATGATTTACTCTGAATGAGGAACCACAGAGCAGTTGGTGCAATTGCTCAGCGTAACTCGTAGTGAAGATTGGCATAATGAAGATTGGCTTCTTGGAGGCCATGCGCTGGCCTAAGTACTGCTGAGACAGTGTAAGCTATTTTCACACACGATTTGTGGAGGGAAATAGTCCCAAGGTGGCTACACCAGTTGTCATCGACAGGATCGTCACAAGGTGCCAAAAGCAGTGCCTGATGTGGTGGTGTCCTTCATTCCTGGTGATAACAAACCACATTGTATGTGTTGTTGTTGTTGTTGTTGTTGTTGTTGTTGTTGTGCTAGGAACTGTTATCATCGAGCTGGCTTGCCAATGCCTGTGCAGGAAGTGGATGATGCCTAAAGCTTAGGCCAGCTATGACACACGGGTGTGCATGAGTTGCAGTACGGTTGTAGTGCAGATGTGAATACTGCATACCTTCTTCGTTGGGGAGAAGGTGGTGGAGCCACCATAGCGTATGTAGCAGCAATGCATCATTGGAGTCAATACCTGCCAGTATAGTCATTGTTTGCCAATGCCTACTGTATGGCCATGGGCAATAGTCAAATGAAAAGTGTCATTGCCTATCATGATGTCAGAATATAATTATGTACCAGATATGTTTCTGATAGGTCTCTAAGCTTCAGTGGTATACAGGGAAAGAAGACTCATCCATATGTCTATCAGTATCAGAGTACTGGAAGAATCAACTTGTCTATGGTTATGAAGTTGTTTGCACTATGGAGGAATTGAACCACATAGATTGGCCACGTGATGCATAATACCAGTTGTTTCAAGCTTATGGGAAGATTGTAATATGAATCTCACAGTGTAAATCTATGAAGGTTCTTACTGGGCTGCTGGTTTTTCCCAGAATTAATAAATTAACTCATTTAGCGTATGGCTTGGTGCAAACATTTTGTCATTGATGCAGGTTGGGTGACTTACACATCTGATGTTTTAAGTGTAGTTGGGCCTCAGGTGTCTTAAATGTAACAGTTTTATATAGGTGTATGTAATGAGTGTATGTATAGTGTAGTGCTTTCTTTGTATTATTGGTAATGAGAGAAGGGAGAGGGTGAAACAAGGTGCTGGCACATAGCCTACTCATCTCACAACCAAGCCAAATGTCCCCAGCTGATAGCTGGATCTCTGACAATGGTGTCACATGCCCTCACTCCATAAGACACTGTAGATGGGTTTGGAATTAAACACAGGACTTCGACATAAAGTCTCATGATCAGGAAGTCTATACCATCACCTCTCCTCCTTTTGCCAGCCAAAAATTAGTGATGAAATTTTTTTCACCACCCTGTTTCAAACCAGCTACCTCATAGTCAGGAGAAACTGCACAAGAGTGCATTTATAACCTGAGCTACAGGTTTCAAGGGCAGAGTGAAAAAAGGGCCAAGGCAAGTGCCCAGGGAAAAAAAACCTCTGCGATAGTCTGGATGGGGTAATAAGAGCAGTAGCAGATTACTTGCTGCCTGTGACAGATCATGCAAGGGTAGGTTATGTTAGTAGTGGGTATCATGCATCAATACTGTGTCAGAGCTAAAGTTCATTATTGTAAAAGCAATCCAGTGCAGCAGTGCAGTGTGCTGCGGTGAGTCTTCTTCTGTGCCATGTTGGTGGAAACTTGGCATAACATCAAGCTGCTATTGATCTGTGGCAGATCGCTGATGTTCGGCATCTTCTGTTTACTGTATGGTGCAATTCTGCTGCAGTTTTTCCTCAAGCTGGGTCGCATGGTTTCTGTGGGTATGTCTATGACAACCTTTTGCACATTGGTGATGAATGCTGCCTTCCTTTCTTCAATCTTGGCACTGTCTGTCCCCTTAGCTGTCGGCTTCACTCCCATTGCCACAGGGATGAAGGACATTTTCATGGTGCTGTTCTCCTGCAACACTGCTGGCATGGTCACAGGGCCAGGCACGCTAGGAATCTTCTGCTTGTAGGCGGTATTCTACATAGGTGCAGGAGTGGTCGTCGGGGTTGGCATCCCTGTTGCTGAACGTAGGCATTGGTCAAACACTGTACACAGTCACCTCAAGGTCTCCTCATTCTCTACAGAGGTAGCTCTCTCTGCTGCCATGAGGGCCGCTGTGGCTTCCTCCATGGCGGTGCGGAAGTTGATGCTGCTGTTCTTCTCAGGGGTGTGAGCTACATTTCAACCATCCGCCTTGGTGGTCATCCCCGCGGCTGGCAGGGGGAACTGCTTCTGCACTGTCCCTCAGCTGTGCCGGGCTGGTTTGTGCCCATCGTCAGTGCCGTCATCGTTGTCTTCTTCTTCTCTGCTGCATTGCCGCAGCCACCTCACTGCCTTTGACATGGTTGTGGCTTGAAAAAGCCTACCAGCTGTGCCAGCTGGTGACTTTTAATTCACCACACCGGGTGCAAGTCGACAGAGCTTCCCTGCTGCACTTGTAGGTGCAGCTGTCATGCTCCCCAGAGCACTTGACGCACCACGCTGCGTTGTGGCACTACTTGGTGACATTGCCCTCACGCTAGCACTTGGGCTGAGGGTCCATGCCAGACAGGAGAGCTTCTACCATAACAAGGAAGTCCAACAGGTTCTGCAACAGGAAGCTGTCACCCGCGCCATCGGCTGTTTGCACGGTCATGGCATAGAGTAGCAGTCTCCTCCTGTTCGTCCAGTTATGCAACCTTGCGGCCGCATTACGAGACTGGCATGCAGCAGCCCTTTTTAGAGCACTGCCTCATTGCAGCACCTAGGTAGCCACCTCAGAAATGCCTTGGTCATCTTCATTCTTCCGGGGGAAGGCAACTTCTCACACTTCGGTGGCGGCCACAGCACTCTTTATCACCCTTTTGTGGGGCATGTTCGCTGCCAGCACAGAGATCAGTGAGCCTGAATCACCAGTCTTGTAGACCACCTTGTTCTTGGCACAACTTGTAATTAAGTCAAACAGCGCTTTCCACACGCCTCTACATATGACATACAAATGGGGGACAGACTATCTCTTGTTTTTGTGAGTCTTCTCCCCTCACTGAATCAGTGCCAATTTAAATAGTGTACTGTGGAGCTAGACTCATACCTGTCCCACAAGTTCAGCCTTGTGCAGAAAAGAAACCTCTGAAACCATGTGAGAATGCAGTGTATGTGGATTTCACTGATGAAATATTCTTGTCTTGTGCTCTGAGTCACAGCGTCATTTTGGAGCAGTTTTTCAACAATTTCCTACTCATCCAATTCAGATTTTTAAAATAATGGTTTACTTACAGTAACATGTGTTACTCATTCTCTAAGAAGATTACATCCTGTGTTCTTCATGGTTTATAGGAAATGAATAAATGTTTGCTTGTTCTGTGGGGAAAAAGGTGTGGGTGCTGAGAATCAGCCGAGATTTTGGCCAGGTTATTATGGAAATGAAGGATGTGTTGCAAGTTGTTGTTTACAAAATCTGGCACTGTGGGGAAGAATACGGGTGGCACAGATTGTGAAGCAGCAGCTGGAATAGAGCATATTGTCCTCAGCAGTGTGTTCCATTACTGGTTGGTTAACTCTGTTCTTAGGCACAACTTATGAGTGACCATTCACTCAGTTGCGTAATTGACTGGTGGTCACGTCCACTCAAAATGCTATGCAGGAATTGTAGCAGAGCACCAGCATGACGTAGCTGGCTTCACAATGGGCCCTGCCCTTAGTGGGATAGGATGAGCCTATGATAGGCCTGGAGTTAAATGTGCTGGGTAGGTGAATCAGGCAGGCCTTGCATGTAGGTCTTCTATGGGGGTATGACCCATGTGACAAGGGACTGGAAGTAGGTGTGGCATAGGAATGGACCAGGATATTGCATAGGTTGGGTAGATAGCAGAATACCACTTTAGAAGGGATGGGAAGGATTGTGGCAAGGATGTCCCTCATTTCCAGGCACAATGATAGACAACCAAAACTCTGGTGAAAGACATGATTCAGTTGTCCCAGTCTGGGGTGATATTGAGTGATGAGGAGGGCGTTACTTAATAGCTGGTCCTTAGGTGTGGTTGGAGGGTTAGAGTTGTGTGATCATAGGGTGCAGAAAATCTATTTATGGACTAGCTTTTGAGGGTATTGTCTGTCTAATGAGACCTTCATCATACTGGGTATGGGAATTTTCATCACGGCAGATGTGCTGTTCACACATGCTCAGACTATACGGAAGGGAATTTTTGGTGTGGAAGGTTTGACACCTATCAAAATGCAGATACTGTTGATGTTTACTGGGCTTGATGGGGACAGAGGTATGGATGGAAGCATCAGAGAGGTAGAGGCCAGTGTCCAGCAAGGTACACTTCTGTTTGAGGAGGACCAGGTCAAACAAAAGGGAGAGTAGTGGTAGATGCTGTGTAGGAATGAGGATTGGGTGTCTTGGTTTTGGGTCCAGATCATGAAGATATCATCAGTAAACTTGAACAAGGCTAGGAAGGTTTCCTCTAGATGGCTCATAAACAGATTGGCGTAGGAGATTGCCATGCAGATCTCCATGGCCATGCCACAGATTTATGTATATTTTCACTACAAAGGAGCATTAGTTATATGTGAGAATGCAATTAGTTAAATGCATAAGGAGTGATGTGGTGAGTTTGGTGGGATATCACTGGCTGGTCACAGTCTGGTAAATCCTGCATTTGGCTCAGCTGCTTCCGGAGTCTGCCTCAGGGTCATTCTTCCAGTTCATCAGCTGGTCTGTTTGCTCAAATAAATTAAGTCTCCAACTCAATATTTTGGTGTAACTACTCTGTGTTCATGTTGAGTGGCCTGCTGGAGAAATGACTCATGGTATTGAGCCTTTACATACTTTCATACTTCATATAGTTTGCTGTCTAAGTCTCTGGCGTGTTCATTGCTGCTGCCCCTTGCTGACATTGCAAAATTAATCGGCAAAATCTTTCATCCGCCATAAGTGGTTTCGTAAGAGCTGAGCCGCATGCTGGTGTGGACCTTCAGGCAGTGAGCACTGAGCATATATCATATACAAGGTGGTCAGAAACAGTCTGAAAAGCTTATAAAGGTATTTGCAGGGTAGGTTGTGCTGAGACATAATTGTTAAGAAAAAAATTGATATGTTGCTCTGTTTCAGAGTTAGTTAGCACTGAAGTTAGTAGCTGATCAGGCCATTGGCTGCACATATTCAAGTGGCCTACCAGATACAATTAGAATCAGTTGTACTCATAGCATAGATGATAACGTATGAAATTGCTCAGCATTTGGCTTGAGTTTGGTCCTTACTACCATCTCATGTCCAATTTTTGTATCACTATCGTGTTCAGTTTTAGGAAACCAAACGAAGAATGTTTGGTGAAGAAGTGTCCAGTGGGCCGCTTGAAGTTACACATACAATGGTCTGTTGATTGGCTAACTTCAATGCTAATTAACTTAGAAATGACACAGTGTATTGAATTATTTCTTAATAATTATTTCTCAGCACAACTTACCCTACAACATCATTACCAGCTTGTCAGACTGTTTCTGAACACCCTGTATATGTGTCCCATGAGTCATGCTTACTGATAGCCACTGGCGGCTCGTGCAAAATTATACCAGTGTGCTACAATGTGATGGTCTATAGTATTTTGACTTACAATGGTAATAATCAGAATTAAATTTATTATATAAATTTTGTGTGTATAAACTGAACTGTTTAAATATATTTAAATTTCATAATTAATAGTTTAACATTGTGAGGAATAAAATAAAATCGGGGGAAAAAAAATTGGTATCTACAGGAATCAAACCCATGTCAGCAAATTACCATTCTATGCTTCAGACCACTTGCCCACAATGGAGTCATGATAATGCTGCTTTAAAAATCCCTATTGCTCTATACTTGTACAATATGCTACATGCTATTTCAAATAAAAGTGCTGACTGTTTGAATTCAGTAATCAGTGACAAATAATTGACTTCAGATTAAATATTTGTTCAGAATATGATCTGCTCTTCCTAAAACCCGGTTGATATTCACATAAATTACTCTCCATTGTTGCTTCAAGTCTGTTTTGTATAATCTTGAAAAATGATGATGTAGTGAATGTACCAATGAAATGAAACCTTTCACTCTCCTGGAAGTTTTTCTGTTTTCCAAGTTTGCTCAAAGATTAATTTTAGCTCTTTTTTTAGTAGAAGCCATTTCAAGTGTGTTGTTGTAATAGTGTTCTCCACTAGCTTTACAAAGTTTTAATAACTTCTCTAATTTCTTTGGTAGATTTTCATGAGTTTTGAGCATTCAAGCTCAAGGATTGGTTCTGATCAATTAAGATGCTGATCAAAATATTTTGCAAATATTTCAAAACTTTTGGTGTTATGTAAGCCAAACCGCTGAGCCTCGTCCCATGCCCCTCTGTTGTTAGATTTATATTTGAAGTTCATCTACCTAACTCTTTAAATTTCACTTTCCCTCCAAAGATCTTCTGGAAGAGGGTGTCTTTAGCAGATCATTTACAGAAAACTCTTTCATACCAAATTTTCTTATACTCACATGTTTTATCACCATCTAGCCTATAGCCCTTTGCCTTATGAGGGTAGTAATCGTAACTGAATCAAATATATTAATTTTACATATGTAAACTGAATTGTTATTTTTAAATTAATAGTTTAATATTTCTGGTAATAAAAAGAAAAAAAGTTGGTATCAGTAGGAATCGAAATTCACAAATTACGTCTTTGCTCTACACCATTTGCCCACAATGCCGTCATGACGTCTTCTCCTTAAAAAGTCATTATACTCTATGTTTGCACAATACACTACATGTAATTTCAAAGAAAAATACTGACCTGGTGCTGTGAATAACGTAACACATGTAGTACCAGAATGGATGATGTCAGATCAGAGCATGCTTGGCAGAAAACAGACAGTTGCGTTGCTTCTCTGAGTTGATCATAGCGCAGCTGATCATTATTTCAGCACTCAACACTGGTTTCCACTTATCACGAAGAGAGCACTACAAAACATGTTTTTGTCTGTTTTATTTTCATACCAGCACGCGTTCAAAGAGAGATGCCATAATTTTAGTGCCATTTCCATATCGAATTCGAAGTGAAATGGCATAATTTTAGTACAGTATTTATAGTTTGCTGTAGCACATTATCACATGATAACCAGCCGCCACTGCTGCCAACTTAGTGATGTCATGATTGTTCGATGAACACTTTCCACCTGTGATTCCCCTCCAGATGATCTGGAATCATCCTTAGCTTATCAATTTCCAGCAATATGCATACTTCGATAGTAATTTCGAAGCAAAATTTGCTGTTTATGTAGTTGATGTGAGGTAGTGTGGCTTACTATGAACACTCCAAACTTTAAATATATTAATAAAACATCAATATGTACTGAAAAATAAAAATTACACATTACTTTGGATCACCTGTGACTCTCTGTTCCACTGTTGTCTCTGTTATTTTTATCATTGGGTAGACTTGGAAATATTAATAACGTTGTGTAATGTTCATAGTAGTCTAATTGCAAGTCTTCTGAGATCTGAGGGCAGAGCTCGATGAGTGACATATTATAAGGGACGTTCAAAAAGAAACAATCCAGAGGCATAATTACAAAAACCAGTACCTGTATGTTAGAAGTATTGACCCTGGCTGTTGAGACACTTGTACCACTTTGATACAAGGTGGTGAATGGCTGTCTCATAAAATTCCCGGGGCTGCAAATTTAACCAGTTCCGCATGTACAGCTTGATGTCGTCATCCGAGGTGAATTGTTTGCCCCTCAGAGCCTTTTTAAGGGGACCAAAAATGGCATAATCACAGGGAGAAAGGACTGGACTGTATGGAGGGTTACCAAGAACCTCCCATTTGAATTTCTGCGGGAGTGCCGTGTATGTCCCTTTGTCACACATCGCTGTTGCAAATGGACGTTACTCCACTGTACAAACACAAATCTGAATACAGCAAAGAGACATGTCAGTTACTGGATGGACAGTTCATAATTTTGTGGAGAGGAAAAAATAGTTGGGCCTGAGGGAAATTTGAACCTGGATCTCCCCTTTTCGCAGTCCAACACCGTGAACCCATGACCACGATTCTAGAGTCATTCAACATCACTAGATGTTGCACATGTTGATCTTGGATTGTTCACTGTTTCTATATTGCTTATTTTTTCCACTGTTCAGTACAAGTTCTTCCTGTTTTCATGCTTGATCTGTGTTCAGTTCTTGACGGGCTACCCAGTGGCCCATCTTACCACTAAATCTGAAGGGGTTGCAATAGGGAGTTTCCCTTGTAAGTAGCTACAACTGGATGACTTGTGTGGTGTAGTGCTAGTAAGCTATATACAGAAATCCTCCTCAAAAATCAGAATGCCTACAGTAGTTCCTGAGGTTAGCGTTCATATACAAACAAAAATGTGGTGAAGGCTCCAGTTTATAAAATGTACAGATAATCATCATGCCCAGCTTTTGTATGTGTAGCAGCAGTGCTGCGAATTCTCAGTAATACTCATGAACTTGCTCCCATTCCAACACTGGTATAGTACATTTTACCCGACAACAGACTCAAGTGATGAGTTTTTGGTTGAGCATGCAGCAGCGGAGACTGGCAAGTCAAGTCTCCGAACATACGGAGATTGTCAGTTCAGAGATGATGTCACAGGACCTGCTGGTGACCAGAGATCTCCTGGCAGCAATGACAGCACAACAGACAAGTGACAGATAATGTTGATTCCACGTGGGCAACTTTTATTCTCTGCCAATGGCCTCATGTGCAATCACCTGATGTGGGAATGTGCGTACTGAAAGCTGTGAGGTATATGCTAACACATCCTACTTTCATGTGCTGTCTTCTTATACAGGGTGAGTCACCTAACGTTACCGCTGGATATATTTCGTTAACCACATCAAATACTGACGAACCGATTCCACAGACCGAACGTGAGGAGAGGGGCTAGTGTAATTGTTTAATACAAACCATACGAAAATGCACGGAAGTATGTTTTTTAACACAAACCTACGTTTTTTTTAAATGGAACCACGTTAGTTTTGTTAGCACATCTGAACATATAAACAAATACGTAATCAGTGCCATTTGTTGCATTGTACTATGTTAATTACATCCAGAGATATTGTGACCTAAAGTTGACGCTTGAAACCTCCAACGTTCAGTTGCGTGTTGTAACAAACACGGGCCACAGTCGGCGAGCAGCATCTGCAGGGACATGTTTACGATGACGACCGTGTTTACGAGTGTGGCTGTAGTGCACTGTTGTGGTTTGGTCTAGCTGTCACAGTGTCCGAATGTAGCGCTTGCTGCTATTGTTATTCTGCATTCGTCTCCGCATGCAGACCAACTGTAGTACACCGTGTTACCAGACATCTGTGATAGTGTAGTGTTGTAGGAACTGTGACCGTGGTGTATTCGAACTCTGAAAAGGCGGAGATGATACTCATCTATGGCGAGTGTCGACGAAATGCAGCTGAAGCCTGCAGGGTGTATGCAGAACGGTACCCGGACAGAGAGCATCCAACATGCCGCACATTGCAAAACATCTACCGCCAACTGTATGCAACAGGTATGGTCGTAGCATGCAAACGGGTCCGTAACAGGCCTGTCACAGGAGAAGCGGGTGCAGTTGGTGTGTTAGCTGCTGTCGCCATGAACCCACACATGAGTACACGGGACATTGCGAGAGCCGGTGGACTGAGTCAAAGTAGTGTCATGCGCACATACTGCATCGTCACCGCTTTCACCTGTTTCATGTGTCGCTACATCAGCAATTACATGGTGATGACTTTAATCATCGAGTGCAATTCTGTCAATGGGCATTAACAGAGAATGCGTTGCAGTTCTACCTGTTTACCGATGAAGTGGGTTTCACAAACCATGGGGCAGTGAATCTACGGAACATGCATTACTGGTCTGTGGACAATCCTCACTGGCTCAGACAGGTAGAGCAAAAGCGACCGTGGACTGTAAATGTATGGTGCAGAATCATTGGCGACCACCTCATTGGTCCTCACTTCATTGCAGGGGCCCAAACAGGTGCGACATACATCGCGTTTCTACAGAATGATCTGCCAACGTTGCTCGAAAATGTCCCACTGGAAACGCGTCGACGTATGTGGTATCAGCATGATGGTGCACCTGCACATTCCGCAATTAACACTAGGCTGACTCTTGACAGGATGTTCGACGGACGTTTCATAGGACGTGGAGGACGCATAAATTGGCCAGCCCGTTCTCCTGATCTTACACCTCTGGACTTCTTTCTGTGGGGTACGTTAAAGGAAAATGTGTACCGTGATGTGCCTACAACCCCAGAGGATATGAAACAACGTATTGTGGCAGCCTGCGGCGACATTACACCACATGTACTGCAGCGTGTACGACATTCATTACGCCAGAGATTGCAATTGTGTGCAGCAAATGATGGCCACGACATTGAACATTTATTGGCCTGACATGCCGGGACACACTCTATTCCACTCCGTAATTGAAAACGGAAACCACGTGTGTACGTATACCTCATCCCTCATGGTAATGTACATGTGCGTCAGTGAAAAAGACCAATAAAAAGGTGTTAGCAAGTGGACGTAATGTGCTGTTCCAGTCTCTTCTGTACCTAAGGTCCATCACCGTTCTCTTTGGATCCCTACGTAATTCAGTGCTCTCTGATACACACGATCGAACAGCGGAGGAGTGGTACTCAAGCGTCAACTTTAGGTTACAATATCTCCGGATGTAATCAACATTTTACAATGCAACAAACGGCACTGATTACGTATTTGTTTATATGTTCAGATGTGCTAACAAAACTAACGGGGTTCCATTTAAAAAAACGTAGGTTTGTGTTAAAAAACTTACTTCAGTGCATTTTTTTATGGTTTGTATTAACCAATTATACTAGCCCCTCTCCTCACGTTCGGTCTGTGGAATCGATTCGTAAGTATTTGATGTGGTTTACGAAATATATCCAGCGCCATAATGTTAGGTGACTCACCATGTATACCAAAATCTGTATCTGGAAGAAATTGCCTTTTCTGGAAATAATAATAAATAGTGGATAAGCCAGAAACCTGTATACTGCAGAAAAAATGTTTTTGTTAAAAGCTGGATAAGATGAAAACTGGAACATATCAGCAGGTTTTGAAATGCTCACAGTATTTGAAGAGTCACAGGTTCAATGAAAAGTTAACAATTTTATGAATGATGTAAAGTGTAAATATTTTGTTCACTTTATTATTTTACATAATAGGGAAGTTAACTGCAAGCACCACTAATAAATATTAGTTTCAAAAACACGACTCATAAGGAGATTACAAAATTTATCTGTCATTAAAGAAGTAGTAGCTCTGCTGACTATGGTAGTGTTTCTAGCAAATTATTTATATCTTGTCCTGGCTTGATAGGATTATCATTAAGTTATCTTTCTAATTAGTTAATGAACACAGATTGAAATATAACAACACCCATCTATAAAACTGGAGATAAGCAAACCTCCTTTAATTACAGGCCTCATTTCTCATCTTCCAGTTCACCAGTGCACAAGAAAAATGAACACTTAAATCTTTCCATGCGAGTTCTGATTTCTCTTATTTTATTATGATGATCATTTCTCCCTATGTAGGTGAGCACCAACAAAATATATTCACACTCTGGGGAGAAAGTTAGTGATTTAAATTTCACCAGAAAGTCATGCAGCGAAAAATGCCTTTGTTGTAATGACTGCCACCCCAATTCATGTATCATATCTGTGGCACTGTGTCTCCTATTTCATGATTATACAAAATGAGCTGCCCTTCTGTGAACTTTTTCAAAGTCCTCCAGCAATCCTATCTGAAGCAGATCCCACACTACACACAGTACTCCAGAAGTGAACAGACAAGCATAGTGTAAGCAGTCTCTTTTGTAAAATTATTACATTTTCGATGTTGTCAGACAATAAATCACAGTCTTTGGTTTGCTTTCCCCACATCATTCCAATTTAAGTTATTCGTAACTGTAATCTCTAAGTATTTGGTTGAGTTTATTACCTTTAGATTTGTGTGATTTATCATGCAACTGAAACTTAGCAGATTCTTTTTACTGCTTGTATGGATGACAGCATCATCCGCAAACAATCTTAAGAGGACTGCTCATATTGTCCCCTAAATCATTTATGTAGGTAAGTAACAACAAAGGGCCTATAACACTTCCTTGGGGAACGCTATACATTACTTCTGTTTTACTCGATGACTTTCCGTCAGTTATTAAGAAGTGTGACCTTTTGGACAGGAAATCATGCATCCAGCCACACAGCTTAGATAGCACTCCATAGCCACGTAATTTAATTAGAAGTTGCTTGTGAGGAACGGTGTCAAAAGCCTTCTAGAAATCTAAAAATATGTATTCAATTTTATGTCCCCTGTCAATAGCTCTCATTACTTTATGAGAATAAAGAGCTATTTGTGATTCACAGGAACAATATTTTCTCAATCTGTGTTCGCTGTTTGTCAATAAATCATTCTCTTCAAGGTAAAATGGAAATGCCATGTGGCTATGGCCTCCCGTCGGGTAGACCGTTCGCCTGGTGCAAGTCTTTCGAGTTGATGCCACTTCGACGACTTGCAGGTCGATGGGAATGAAATAATGATGATAAAGACAACACAACACTCAGTCCCTGAGTAGAGAAAATCTCTGACCCAGCCGGGAATCGAACCCAGGCTGTTGGGTATGACAGTCTGTCGCGCTGACCCCTCAGCTACCAGGGCAGACTATTCTCTTCAAGGTGATTCATAATGTTCAAGCACAGTATATGTTCCAAAATCCTACTGCAAATTAACATTAGCGATATGGGTCTGTAATACAGGAGATTCCTCCTCTTTCTTTTCTTGGGTATTGGTGTGACTTGTGCAGCTTTCCAGTCTCTAGGTACAGATCTTTCTACGAGTTAGTGGGTGTATATGATTGCTAAGTATGGAGCTATTGTATCAGCATACTCTGAAAGGAACCTGACTAGTGTACAGTCTGGAACAGAAGCCTTGCCAGTCTTAAGCGTTTTAAGCTGCTTTGCTGTACCAAAGATATCTACTCCTAATTTACTCATGTTAGTAGTTGTTCTTGATTTGAATTCTGGAATAGTTACTTAATGCTCTTTTATGAAGGAATTTTGGAAAACCGTGTTTAGTGACTCTACCTTAGTGGTGCTGTCATCAATAACATCACCATTGTTATCATGCAGTGAAGGTATTGATTGCATGTTGCCACTGCTGTACTTAACAATTGACCAAAATCTCTTTGGGTTTTCTACCAGATTTTGAGACAGAGTTTCATTGTGGAACCTATTAAAAGCACCGTGCATTGTAGTTCACACTAAATTTGAAGCTTCAGTAAAATTTCGTCAATCTTGGGGATTTTGCTTTCTTTTAAATTGCGCACCCTTTTTTCGCTACTTCTGCTGTAGTGTTCTGACCTGTATTGTGTACCATGGGGGATCAGTGCCATTTCTTATTAATTTATTTGGTATACCTCTTCAATTGCTGTCGATACAATTTCTTTGAATTTAAACCACATCTGGTCTATGCCTACCTACACAGATTGGAAAGAGTGGAGGCTGCCTCCTAGGAAGGTGACAAGCAAACTGTTATCTGCTTTTTGAATAGATTTATTTTGTGTTAATTTTTGCTCATATGTTTTCACAACCATTTACACTTCGAGTGGGCTCCCGAACTAGTTGTCCAAAATAATTTTATGAGAAGGCATTCAGTATGATTTTGGATGACGTTTAATGCCTACCTCAGACTTTAGACACATTTTTTTGCCAACATATTGAGGGTAGACTGAAGCCACTGCCAACTATGGTTGTATGAGTGGGGTATGTATTTGAAATGACACTCAAGTTTTCTTGGAACTGTTGGGCACAGGGGGCTGGTAAAAGGAACCGATTATTAATTTATTTCAGTTGTCAAGTATAAACTCTATCCATACTAACTCGCATTAAATATCTACTTCAGTTTCACTGTAAGGTAAACTACTACTGATAGCAATAAACTCTCCACCACCAACTGTATTTAACCTATCCTTTCTGAACATAGTTAGCTTCTTTGTAAAATTTTCAGCTGAACATATATCCAGATTTAGCCAGCTTTCCATACCTATAATGATTTGAGATTCAGTGCTTTCTACTAGTGCTTCGACCTCTGCTTCTTTTCCAACACAGCCACGGCAGTTTACAACTACAATATTGATTGTTCCTATGTCTGCCCTCTTCCTGCGTTCATCCTGTGCCCTTTAAAACTGAAGCCCTTTCTGCATGTTTATGAGACCCTGACAAAATGTAAAGTAGGTCTCTTTTTATGAGAAGCGGTGACAACTCACAGTACTATAATGCTCTGCTGTTGCTGCTGCTGCTGCTGCTGCTAGGGGATCTGTCACTCAGCTGGGGAATCTAACAACTACAAGTGGCTCTTGAAACACAAAAACAAATGTGTGCCATGATGCAAACAGCAGTTCTGTGTACTACACAGTTAATAAAGCACAGAACTCTGCCTGATAAGAAAACTAATATGCATGAAATATATCCGCCCTGTTAGCTGCACGTGCTAACATGACTGCTTCTGGGACAGGGGGGTACACTGGCCCTGGATTGAATCCACCTGGAGGATTAATGATGAGGAATGGTGTGCCAACCAGCCTGGATGTGGTTTTTAGGCTGTTTCCCACATCCCACTAGAAGTGTATACCTGGCTGGTTCCCTTGTTCCGCCTCAGATACATGCTACACAAACATTTAAAACACTTTCTCACATTCGAACACAGAATTTTCACTATATTCAGGCAGAATGGGTGCCTTGCTTGTGTCCTGTGAAGGTGAACAGGAGACATGGCCTGAGCTGTTTGGTCTCGTTAAATGCTCAGTCAGAATCAGACTCTTTCAGTCATTTCCAAACTATTTGAGAAACTTACCTATGACAGAGTACTGACTCATTTATCTGAGCAAAGCTTGTTAACTGCCACTTGATTTGGCTGGAATCTTACTTTCATAACAGAAAGCAGAGGACAGACTGAGTCACTGGCATGAAACTAACATCACAGCAGGGGGAACGTAACATGTTATCCCACCAGACTTGGTACTGGCCTCATTCTCATTTTTAACCAACACAAATTATTTTCCAGTGACTTTAGTATGGTTCAAAAACTGTAGTGTTTGGTGATAACACAAGAATACTGATCATTGGTCCAGACTTAATCTTAACAGGCACAGCTCTGCTGATAGCTCAACAGGTCTTCAAGTGGTTCACAGCCAAAAATTCAGCTTAATCTTACAAAGACTCATATTATGCAATTTCAAATGAGCAAAAAGATTTGCTACCATCTGAAATAGACATTAATGCTTATACACAAAATGAAACACTTTCTGTACAATTCTTTCAGGTTTTGCCCTTAAAAGTATCTCTCTCATTATACTGACCTAAAGACAACAGTGTTGGCTTATTTTGCACATTTTTGCTCACTGATGTCTTATGGAATTATCATCTGGGTTACTCCACCTAAAGTAAATGAAGTAGTTTATCAGCAATAGCAAGCAATAACCTTATTTTGTAAAGTCTACACAATTTTAATACGAGACTCAAAATCAAATCTATGTAGATTTTGCCTCTTTGCATAGGGTTCAGAGCGGAGTTGTGTAATATGGATCGAAGGTGTTTAACATGCTCCCATCGGACCGCTGACCCCTCTGTTTGGTTCCCTCCCCCAAATCAACCAGCCAACCATGCTCCCATGCAACTTAAAGCAAGAAATCGAGAATCCAAAGCAGTTCAAAAGAAAGTTAAAAACATACATCTTCATCCACCCTTTCTACAAATTATCTTAATATCTAGCTCCAAGGATTGAATTGTTCTGTTAGCTACATGGCAAGCAGCAGTGTTTGTTGTAAAGATGTGTGACAAATAACAAAGGACTGTAAACAGGGGTTTCTATTTCAGGTGTAGGTAACTATTTTCTTTGAAAAATAGCAATGTAATTGACTAAATATCAAGCTAAAGCAGCAGCTATTTGATATAAATGAGGAAACAGCAGCATTATTGAAGCAACTTACTTTTTAATTTACTTGGTTAAATTTAGCTGTCATAAGCATGAGTAGCATTAAACAATGTAGTGACAGTATGTTGTTAATACAGCTAAAGATTTAGTTTCTCTGATTTGTCTGTCTGTTGTTAATGGGTCATGCCATGGTTACAGTCAAAACATTTATACAATTGACATGAAAGTATTTAAAAAAGCAGATAGACATAAATATAAAAATGAACAGTGAAAGTTTGACAGTGCAAGCTGTGTAGATTTTTTATTAAACAAAGGAATAGGAAGTGTTACATATGTAACAATTCGCTTTTCATGGAATGGCCTGAATATATACCTTTACTTGTTCCACATTCCTAAGTTAATCAGTTAATGAGAACAGGCAGTGAACAGTGGACAGGCATATAAATTGCTTACTTAGCTTCTTCAGAACTGACAGGCAGAACCAAGCAGTTTATCATTCTTTGTACATACCTGTCCACTTTTCATCACCTCTTGATCCCTCCTCATATCAATATTATATTCTGCCCTTGAATTTCCACTGATAAAGATTTTCTTTTCACTTTCTCTTTTATGTGTGGTATTGTTGTATTGTAAAAATGACTGTCTACTTTTCCATTTAATTGATTTTATGGTAAGAGCTATTTGTAGATCATACTTAAAGTACAGAAGGAGAAATAGTTTAAGAATCAAAAAAGTAGCAACTCATGTAACACCTAAATTTTATGTATCCACTTTTCTTCTAATGCTGAAATATTTTGTTTTGAAAACCTGTCAGCTTTGTTGTGATGTATCAATATTTTTAATCAACCTGAGTGACATGATTCATCTTTGGCTTTTATGGCAGGTGAATTCATTGAAATCACAATAAAAATTTTCTATGAAATGATGTCTACTTTTAGTGCACTCCTGGGAGAAAGTATTGACATCCATTCTGGAGGTGTTGATTTACTTTTTCCGCATCACGAAAATGAAGAAGCTCAGTGTTGTGCACGTCATGGTATCCCTCAATGGACAAATTACTGGCTTCATTCAGGTAAGATTTCCGTTACTTACCATACTTGTAATGTATCCAAGAATGCTCGGTAATAGTAATTAATTCAAGTTTTCATAACTGTCCAGCATATATAGTTCATCCATTTGAAATAACAAAGAATAGTTTTTAGAAAAAATTGTTTTAGTGTATATCTTTCTGTACTTGTAGGCTGAGGCACTTAGCAGGATCTTTTTTTTTTTCTTTTTTTTATTTTTTTTTATTTTTAAGGGTTCTGTGGCAATGTAAATATTCTCCACATTCATAAATTGAAGTCCTCTGCTCACTTCTGTCTGTGTGTTCAGCCTAATCTCAAGAACTATTGCAGGGATTTTGATGCTGTTTTCACTAATAGTTGGACTACATTAAATGTGTTTGCAGTTTTGAATATGGACAACCATCGGCTGTAGAATAGTTGGTTGGTTGATTTGGGAGAGGAGACCGCACAGCAAGGTCATCGATCCCATCGGATTAGGGAAGGATGAGGAAGGAAGTCGGCCATGCCCTTTCAAAGGAACAATCCTGGCATCTGACTGAAGCAATTTAGGGAAATCATGGAAAACCTAAATCTGGATGGCTGGAAGTGGGTTTGAACGACTATCCTCCTCCTGAATATGAGTCCAGTATGCTAACCACTGTGCCAACCCGCTCGGTGTGTAGAGTGGAATGACAACAATGAAAATTTTTGCCAGACTGGGACTTGAATCCACATTTGCCACATATCTCGAGCATTCACTTTACCGTTAGGCTATGCATGCTTGACTCACAGCCAGACCCAAACTATCATATGTTGTCAACCATGTGCCTGCAACCTGTACTCATACATCCATTATTTATATTCCCATATAGCTGAGACATTTTATCTGAAAGTCGCTTGCATGGTGTCGGCGGATAAATACACTATTGCAGTGTCTGTGTTACTCCAAATTACGATGTAATGTTCATTTGGACATGCTTCCATGCTCCAAAGGAACAGACATTGTGGCAACTACAGCCATTACAAAATATGTTCAATGTATTCGCAGTTGCAAATATGGACAACCATCAGCTGTAGAATGGAAGGACAGACACTGCAATATTGCATGTATCTGCCAACCACGGGCAAGCTACTTTCAAGTAAAATGTCTCACCTGTACAGGAATATGCATAATGGATGCACGAGTACGGGCTGTAGACACATGGTTGATGACATTTGGAAATTTGGATCTGGCTGTGAGCCGTGCACAAATAGCTAAATGGTAAGGTGACCACTTGCAATAATCGGAAAATTTGGGTTCGAGTCCCGGTCCAGCATAAATTTTCATTGTCGTCATTCCGTTCTACAGCTGATAGTTGTCCATATTTGCAGTTGCAAATACATTTAACGTATTTAACAATGGCTGTAGCCGTCGAAGTGCCTGTTCCTTTGGACACACATGCATGTCCAGATGAACATTGCATTGTATTTCGGACTAACACAGGCACTGCAATATCATATCGTATTGTATAATAGTTGAACTTGCTTATGAGGCAAATTGGTTGGACCATGATGAATTAAAGTTAACTACCATTGTGAAATGGATGCTATTGCCATCAAGAGCATGTACATCTACATCAATACTCTGAAAATGACAGTTAAGAGCCTGGCAGAGGATTCATCCAACCACCTTCACAATAATACTCTATTTTTCCACTTTTGAACTGCGTGCAGAAAAAATGAACACCTCTATCTTTCTGGGTAAGCTCTGATTTCCCTTATTTTATTATGATGATAGTTTCTCCCGATGTAGGCCGGTGTCAACAAAATATTTTCACATTTGGAGGAGAAAGTTGGTGTTTGAAATTTCATAAGACAGTCCCGCCACAACGAGAAATGCCTTTGTTTTAATTATCTCCACCCCAAATACTGAATCACGTCAGTAATACACTCTCCCCTATTTCGCAATAATACAAGATGTGTTGCTCTTCTTTGAACTTTCTCAAAGTACTCTATTAATCATAACTAGTAAGGATCCCAGACCACACAGCAGTGCTCCAAAAGAGAACAGACAAATGTAGTGTAGGCAATCTTTTTAGTAGATCTGTTGCATCTTCTTAGTGGTTTGCCAATAAAACACAATCTTCGGTTCTCCTTCCCCAGAACATTTTCTGTGTGTTCTTTCCAATTTAAGTTGTTCGTAATTGTAATTCCTGGGTATTTAGTTAAATTTATGGCCTTTAGATTTAATTGATTTATTGTGCAACTGAAGTTTAACGGATTCCTTTTAGCACTTAAGTGGATGACATCACATTTAGGGTCACTTGCCAATTTTTGCACCATACAGATATCTTTTCTAAATCATTTTGCAATTTCTTTTGATCTTCTGATGAGTTTACTAGACAGTAAACAACAGCATCATCTGCAAACAACCTAATACGGCTGTTCAGAATGTCTTCTAAATCATTTATATAGAGAAGGAAGGGTGGAGAGCCCATAACACTATCTCGGGGACTGCCAGAAATCAATTTCATTTTATTAGGTGACTTTCTGTCAGTTACTACAAACTGTGACCTCTCTGACAGGAAATTATGAATCCAGTCACGTAACTGAGACAGTATTCCATAAGCAAACAATTGCACTACAAGCTGCTTGTGTGGTACAATGTCAAAAGCCTTCTGGAAATACAGAATCAATTTGAAATCCATTGTCAATAGCACTCAGCACTTCGTGTGAGTAACGAGCTAGCTGTGTTTCACAAGAACAATGTTTTCTAAATCAGTGTTGACTGTGTGTCAAGAGACCATTCTGTTTGAGGTTATTAATGATGTTCAAACACAATATATGCTCCAAAATCATGCTGCATATTGATAATGATGTGGGCCTGTAACAACTTTCCAGTCTTTGGGTACAGATCTTTTGTCGAGTGAGCTTTTGTATATGATTAAGTATGGAGCTATTGCATCAACACACTCTGAAAGGAACCTAATTAGTACACAGTGTGAACCAGAAGACTCGCTTTTATTAAGTGATTTAAGTTGCTTCACTACTCCAAAGATGTCTACTTAGCTTCTAAGTTACTCATGTTGGCAGCTGTTCTTGTCTCTAATTCTGTAATACTTACTATGTCTTCTTTGATGAAGGAATTTCGGAAGGTGTGTTTAGTAACTCTGCTTTAGCAGCTCTGTGATCGATAATATTTCCATTGCCATTGCACAGAGAAGCCATTGCTTGTGTTTTGCTACTAACATACTTTACGTACAACAAGAATCTCTTTGAATTTTCCGTCAGGTCTCGAGACAAAGTTTCATTGCACAGACAGTTATAAGCATCTCACATTGAAGTCGGCAGTAAATTTCATTGTGTCAAAGATTGCCAATATAGGGGATTAGTGTTCGTTTGAATTTGGCGTGCTTTTTTTTGTTGCTGCAACAGTGTTCTGATCTGTTTTGTATGCCATGAGGGATCAGCTCCGTCATTTGTTAATTTATTTGGTATAAATCTCTCAGTTGCTTTCAGTACTATTTCTTTGGATTCAATCTACACCTGGTCTACACTTACACTGTTAATTTGGAAGGAGTGGAAGTAGTGTCTGAGGAATGCGTCAAGCAAATTTTTATCTGCTTTTTTGAGTAGATATATTTCTCATTAATTTTTGATATATTTTTCATTAATTTTTGGAGGATTTGGGAGTTACAGTATGCAGTCTCGCTGTGACAATGATGTGTTCACCAATCCTTTTATCCATTTTGATGCTCGTTCTTAGCTCAGTATTATTTGTTGCTAAGAGGTCACGTCTGTTTTCACAACCGTTTACTATTCGAGTGGGTGGATGGACTAATTGCTCTACATAATTTTCAGAAAATGCATTTAGCACAATTTCGGATGATGTTTTATGCATACCTCCGGATTTAAACATATCTAAAAATTAGATTAACATGCAAAGATTCAAATCTGATCTTCATTTCTCACTGCAGCGGCAATGATTCTGCATTTCCTCTGAGACACTATTGTCGAGATTGTGTAACATTGTCATTTCCATTTTTGGTGTTTGTAGTTCTTGTGCTGCCTATGCATCTTCATGGATCAAGTCTGTGTTGTTCAGTACAGACATGAAGTGGCGTCTAATTGAAAGACTTGCACTAGGCCACTGAGCCATATGAAACTATTGTTATCAAACTCTATACATCTATATATTTTATAAGTTGAGGTCCCCTGTCATGTTTTTCTGTCAATATGTGAAGGGTAATCTCAGGAACTACTGTGCAGTTTTCACTAATATGTACACAGATTTAGGGTGGATTGCGCAGCATGGTAGTGTGCAGCTTCCCTCATTGCCATGAGATGTCACTCTGAACACCAATTACATATGAATCACATGACATTTGTCTCTCCTGAGAACTTTCCTGGCATGTGCTGCTTAAACTGTTTAAGTTACATGAAAGTTATGTTATTCAGTTGCCTGATGATGATGTCTGCACTTTAACCATTACTCTATGTAGTGGCCCCTAAATAAAATTACCACTGTGCCAACCAAGATGTCCATCCAAACATGCTTAGTGGTTTCTTAAAATTTTTTAAATATTTTTTCAAAAATATTTTAATTGTCTGGATTGTATACATATATTAATTTAAAATATGATGACTTGACTACTTTCTGTTGTTTTGTGTTTACAGGGATGTAATGTAGGCCGTGATATGTCTTGCCATTGTCTCTTACTGGCAGACAGTACAGGAATCTACTGCCCAATTTTACAAATATGTTTGTTCTCCCAGAGCATCCCATTAGCAACCTATAACTTCAGCAAGGCAATACATCACTTCATTGCTCCTAAAATGTGTTTTGTGATACCCCAGAGCACGTAAAACTAATCGTGTTAAGTGCAGCTGGAATGCAATCAAGCATGACATATTGCCTGGAGCCCAGTTCCAGTCAATACCCATAAGTTGTGGGTGCCAGTTGTGGGGGGCATGGATTAGTATCACTCTCCAATGCTATGTTTCATGCAGTTCATGTCACTTTGCACTGCCACAGTCATCAGGGCAAGAGAAGATGCAGCACACTCGCTGACGGATGTTTGTAAAGAGTGAGGAATTTCTAGGGGCCATTTAATATCAAATAAGTTATGAATCTGGTGTGCCTAATTGTACGAGAACAGAATGGAAAACCTGACAAAATTACAAGTCAACCAGTGGATAAAAGTGGAAATCAAGAATTGACTTATTTTATTTTATTTATCTAGACATATATTGTAAATATACTACAGAGACACCAGTGATTTATGTTTCTGCTTAAAATGCCAATAGTTGTACTATTAAATGTAAGTAAACATTGTTTTCAATGTTTTTTTTCCAAATTTGATAGAGTGCCAAACATTTTAACATCTATCTTAACAAAGGAGGAATCCTTACTTTGTTTATTGGCATCATTAGACAGTGTTTTCAATTATTATTATTATGTGTTATTTGGAATGCTCATTTTATTTATTTTGTCAGATATACTTTCATGTCTAGCAAGGTTGTAAGTGTTTGCTCTTACTGGGTATTGGCTGAGCAGAGTGGCATAACTGGGCTTGTATTCAAGAAAGCAGGTTTCAGAACCCTGATGTAGCATCCATCTTATCTGTAGTTTTCTTGAGTCACCTCAAGCAAACATTGATACAGATCCTTTGAAAAATCCAAATATCCTAAAAACGTGTAGCTGAAATGGTGCTATTTTTCTAAAGACCAAGAAGTTAATGAGGCATTAAACACCTAATTTCACCCATGCTACATAACTGCTAAGAATTTAACAGTTACATACAATTAGCTGAAATATATGACATTATTATAAATATGTTGCTACAGTGTGCCATTCCATTGTCAGAGAGTTGAAAGATTGCACTCCATTATAAAATTTTTGTTTGCAGGTCACTTACACCTGAAAGAAAGTGGAAAAATGTCAAAATCACTGAAGAATACCATTTCTATTTCTGATTTCTTGAAGGAATACACTTCTAATGAATTCAGAATGTTCTGCTTGCTGAGTCATTACAGAAACAGTAAGTTTTTTTAAGAATAAAATGTGTTCCACCTTTGTTGGTATATTTAGTCTCATGCCTGTTTCTACTAGAAAGAGAGGAGGAAAATACCATATTATAGCTAGAGGGACACCACATTTTAAAAACCATTTATTATGAAAAAGTAATGTTTGAGTTTTTCTGCAAGTCCATTGTGATTTTCCATGTCTCTGGAAGCATCAGTGACACACAAGACTATCTGATGGAGAGGGAACACAGACACTGTAATGAGCAGAGTATGTATTTGGAAATTGACTCCAAATTAAGTGCAGAAATGTAACATTTTCAACAACAGTGTGTTGGGAAACTATTACACAAAAGTAGGGACACTTGCATAGCTGAATCAATTGAAACTCAACCATTGCTGAAAAGCAAAAGTTGAATGAAGCCAAAACATGCAAGGACAGCTATGCAAGAACCATTGAGTGAACACAGAATCAAGATCTTATATACTGTACTGCCACAAAAATGCTAAAATGGTTTGATACTATATAAAATCAGATAATGGAACAAAATTGTCTGTCCAAATGCTTGTCAACCATGATAACACCAAAACAAAACTGATATAATGAAGGCCAAAATACTAAATTCTGTCTTTTAAAACAGTTTTACTGAAGAAGATCACAATGAAGTGCCTATGTTTAACTTTCTTAAGAATACAAAAATGACATGTACTTTACATATGGCGGGAACCTTATCAACCATACACCTGCTGTACGAGCCTCTTCCATTACTTTCTGTTGACTGCATTGTTTGTCCACTCATGTTGATGTTCATCCCAGCTTTGTCGTCCCGGATATTATCTCTGCATCTAATTCTGGGTATTCCTCTTTTTCCATCTGTTGCCGTACCAAATGCTGTTTAAGCTAGTCTACTTTCCATCATTATTGCTATATGGCCTGCCCAGTTCAGTCTTTCTTCTCTAGCACTTAAGCAATGTTACAGTGTTTGTACAGCTCTCTTAATTTTTTATTTTTTCTTATTGTTCCATTCCATGTTATTTTCATCCTACATCAGTCCACAAATGTATCGTAGTTTTTTTTTATTTCAAATATTAGCAGTTTTTCTTCATCTTCCTTTCTAAACATTAATGATTCACATCCTGATAATGTTACCAGTATAATAGTCAAATAAGTGGGTTTTGTAGTTAGTACTGAGTGATCTTTTAAGATTTTGCTACAACTGAGAAGTGTTTTTCCATCTGTTAAGTGGTCAACTGTCTTCAAAGTCTTTACAGCCAAAGGAGAATCGTTTTAGATTTTCTTACTTATGACTGGATATTCTGTCTTACCTTCATCTGTTTTGGAACTATGTGCTAATGCTGTATCATCTGTGTAGGCAAGTCTAATAACGTACACCTCCCTTGGGGATTGGGCGTACTAAATTCTCTATTATCTTCCCAAGACAAGATTAAATACAGTAGATGAAATGGTGTCCCCTTGTTTCAGTCCAGTATGGCTAAACAGTAGTCATGTGAACAAAATTGATGTCGAACTTAACAACACCATACACATTATTTCAGGAACCATTAGGTCTACCCCTCACATATGGCTACGTGTCCTGAGTCATATACCACCCCCAAAAATACGAGGAGAAGCAGCCTTGGTCAGGGAATACAACATGATCGAAGCAGATGCTGAACTACCGGTACACATCGATATACCTGATCTGAGTATCAAGAGGCTTCATTCAAGACATCATAGGTCTACCCCTCACATATGACTGTGTGTCCTGAGTCATATACCACCCCCAAAAATACAATGAGAAGCAGCCTTGGTGAGGGAATACAACAAGATTGAAGCAAACCCTGAACTATCGGTACTTATCGATATACCTAATCTGAGTATCAAGAGGCTTCGTTCCAGACATCCTCCTTTTGCTTTCGACAGCCTCACTGGGTCTGACATCAACTCTTGGAGAAGAGAATGACTCCAGATGCCCCAACAGCTTACCACCTAATGTCTTGTATTACTGAGGCAGTTCCTGGGTTTGATCAGCCCCACAAGATCTGGTCAACCGACTAAGAACTGGGCATGGGAGATGTGCTGACTCACTCTCCAAATGGGGACTGCTGTCTTCGCTAGTATGTGACTGTGACGCGCCTAAGCAGACCATCCAACACATCAGAGAAGAATGCAGTGCTAGAGCGTTCAGTGGGGACTTTCAAGAATTCCTCGTGGCATCCCAAAAATCCATTTAATATATACAACAACTAGATGTTTGTCTGTGAATGTATGTAATGTAGAATAACATGATCCAATACTGAAATGTACTTAAATGCCATACTCTAAATAAATAAATAAAGTCCAGTGAAGACCCTAAAATGTTCAGTTTCTCCTATATGTGTCTTTGTGCAACCTAAAGTTTCCTTTATACGCATTGTAACTAATCTGATCAGCTTTGATGGTATTTCAGATTCCCTCATTGTATTCAGGAGTGTCTGTCAGTGGATACTAGATATGCCTTTTTGAAACATAGAAACAATATGTGGACGCCTACATTGAATTCCCACACCTTCTCTGTTATTTGTCTTAGAGTGAATAAATGACCTAATGCGGCTATATTTCCGTGAAAACCGCATTGGTAGTCACCAATTAGTTCTTCAGTTATTGAGCTCAGTCTGTTTAATAGGAATATCACAAGGATTTTATAAGTGATATCCAATAAAGCAATTCCTCTGCAGTTATAGCACAAAATATGGGGCATGTAATTGTGTTTTTTCAGTAAGGTACGGTTTCTGTCTTCCAAATTGTTCCTGCTAAAGACTGTAGTTCTAATTCCAGTTGTGATCCTTCATTCTTTAATATCTTAGCGTATATCTGGTCTTCACCACAAGCCGTTTTAGTCTTTAATTTAATAATGGAGTGGTGACATGTAAATCAACTGTATGAGGTGCTTCAAGTTAAAGTATGACTGTGGATCATCAAAGTAGAGGATTTGCAAAAAGTATGTCTTCCATCTTTTTGTATGTCACTTTTGTTGGTCAGTATTTTCCCATATTGATCTTAATATACTGTTCTCTTTTAGTAAATTTACCAAAAGATTTTTATATGATACATTGGCTTACTATGTGATGCTTGAAATCACCCTCTGTGTAGTATCCTGCCCACTCCTCCAGTAGAGAGTGCCTAGAAAGCCACATTCTCGGATTGACAGACAACAATTCAAGAAAGTCACATTAATGGAGTTTATTACAATAAGTTAAACTGACAATACTTAACTTCGCATATTCACAGAGGTATGTTCAATCAAATAGCGACATGCAAATAATCAATGTTCTTTGGCATATACAATTTCAATACAAGCAAAACAAAACAGTTCACAAGTCACTGCTGTAGAGTTAGTATAATGGCTAGTCTTCCAGTCCGGCAGCGGTTAGGCGGTGCGGTGCTAATATTCTCTTTGTATAGATGCCGCTACAGTCATGGTGTCGTCCTAGTCAGCGTACTATTGGCTAATGCCATCTCACAGCCCTCTCTGCTCTTGCATTCTTGATCTTCGTTCCGGCACTTGTTGTCACACCAGAAAACTGTTTCTCTTTATCATATTGTTGTAGTATTCCCTTTTCTCTTGTCTTAGGGTTCGTTGTATTTCCTGGCAGATTTTATAATATGTTTCCTTCAGGGTCATATTGTTCCTTTCTTGAATCCACACTTTCCTTGCATTTCTTCTCCCCAACACTTTTTCTTGGCATTTTATGTTAAACCAGATTTAGTTACATTATATATGTATTTTTTTCTATAGCTTTGTAAGTTACTTCATGAATACTGTTCTTCAGGTGTCTCTATCTGCTTTTGACATCTCGTTCATCCCTATTAGCCAGTCTAGTCTTTGTTAAGTTATTTCCCATTCCTTTTGTTAACTTTTCTTGTGTATTTTTTTCTTCCGTATTTCCTATGTTGTATCATAGCGCTCCAAGTGTGTCTGAGCAGCGTAGACCACTCCATTCGCACCATCAACAGTACAGTGTAGTGTAACGACGTAAGTTTTGTATAAATGGTTTTTTTTTTATATATGACCATGTGTAGGCTTCGTCACCTATGTCAGTTACAACACACTTCAAAATTATTTAAGTTCTTTTTAAATTGTCTCTAAATGGTTCTTGAACGAAACTGTAATTAAAACATCATCATTTGAGTCGTATGCGCAGAATTATGTCACTCAGGCCAATTGGTTTGCACAAACTTTTTCAATTTAGATGTCGTTTGTTTCTTCTCAGAAATTATATTAATGCAAGTTATCTGCTTTAATAGATATTAGAACCACATTGAATAAAGTTTCGAGATTCAAACTCGCGATGAACGTTGTCAAAATTAATAATCGTGTCAAATAAATTACTTAACATAATTCCTCATAAATAAATTCTCGGAACACGTATTTAAACTTCAGTAGCATCCACTAGTTTATTATCTTCCTACATATAGACGTGAACCTGAGCCTTGACAAGATAGAACTGAACATTTACAACATGATTAAACTTTCTATGATGTTATTGTTGTAGAAACATAAAAAAATCTCAATTTTTCAATTTTTAGAAGCACGACGCAACAACTCGGTTTCAGGATCTTCTGTTGCTCTTTGGCTGTCGACCCGCAACGTATAGTGGCCAGCAATTTTCTCTCTGGTCCCGGCAGCGAGGATGCTGTCTCCGTTCGTTGCGCTGCCCTCTCCGTACATGAAACATAAAAAATAAATACAAAACTTTAGATAATTCACAACCATTACAAATATTACAAAAATACATAAACAAAAACTAAATTAAACTTATATTCACCTGCAAACTGGGCTGACACTGGTGGATGGGTGACACTTCAATTTCACGTCCCACTACAACAGGCTCTGCTAACGGTATACTTCACCATCCACATAGTTGGCAACAGGTTCTACACAACGCTGGTGACTACTTGGAAGTACAAAAACAGGTGCAAACACGTAACCCTTTTGTATTGGTTGTGAATAAATAGTTGCCATTAAATTCCAACCCTTGTATTAATTATCAAAAGCACTTTCAACTTCAACTTCTCCAATTTGACACTCAAATATGAGTTCCAATTTGTGTTGTTGGAAATATCAATAAATAATACACTGATGTCCAAAATCAAAGCAACAAAAGGAAATTTAGCAAGGCTGAATTTATTTTGCCACAAAACAGTACAGACAGGTAATGATAAAGTAGAAACAATGTAAAGAATACAGAACATAAACAATTACAACATGTATAACAGTAGACGAAAATGTTCTTCATTTTTTCCAACTTAACAGATTTGCACACGCATTCTGACAACTGGTTAATGTGCTCACTAACGTGTGTGACCACCTTTGCCTGCAATACAGACATGACAACAAGGGAGCATGCTGTGAATAATGTCATCAATGTCATGTTGAGGCAATAATGTTCATTCCTCCTGTGGAACTGCTTGCAAGTCTTGGAGAGTGATTGGTAGATGCTGATGTAATGCAACCCATCTACCTAGTGCACCTCAGGCGTGCTCTATGGGATCCATGTCGGGAGGGTGAGCATGTCACACCATGCGTACAGTATCTTCTGCTTCCTAGAGAACATCAGCCACTCGATGCTCTATGAGGTCGAGCATCGTCATCCATCAGTACGAAGTCTGGGCGCACAGCACCTCGCAAAATCATACATGAGGACCCAACACCTTGTCATGATACCTGTCAGCAGTTAAATCTTTCCAATTCACCCTCACAATTTCATGAAGAGATGTTCGAATGATCAACATGAACCCTGCCCACACCATTAGGGATCCTCCTTGACACTGGTCTCTTTCCACAATGTTCGGGTCTCAAAATCGTATTCCACATGTTCAGATGCGAATCAGTCAAAAACCACTCTACAGACCAAATTGGGACTCATCTGTGAAGAGAACATTGGCTCACTGTTGAGGTGGCATGTTGATAACTTCACTCTATTCGTTTCCTTTTGTGAAAGGGGCAAACATACAGTAGGTCTCCAACAATAAAGGCCACTCTGTCAAAGCCTTCTCTACACCGTTTGTTTCGATACAACACATTCAGTGGATGCTATGAGAAAAGATGCCAGCAGCTGCACAGTACGAAGGTGATACTGTTGTGCCCTTACAGCCACATAATGGCCATCTCTTTCTGATGTCATATGTGGTTGGATCTGGCCTGGTCTTCGTAATACAGTTTTGGTCTCTATAAACTGTTGCCACATCCAACAAACAACAGAACGATTCATGTTAAGCCATTGGGAGAAATTAGTTTGCGATTGTCCCGCCTCCATTATTCCTGTGGCCCTCCTCCGGAGGAAGTCTGGAAGGTGGTTTCACTGTACCATACTGCACTTTCTGTGACTGTGTACGTGGCAATTGTTGATGTGGAACTACCCAGCAAATGCTACTCTGTTTGATAGATGCCCCGACATCATCGTTGGCGTGGTTTTGCATTGACCGAAATGCCATCTTCTGTGCAGAACATGATCATACAGACATCTGTTGACAGTTTGTATGATTATATCGTGAATTAGACACAGGACAGAGAAATAGCAGTTTGTTGCATTAATTTTGGATGCCGGTGTGCAATGTACCTCTTTTGAGCTCTTACCCATGACACTAATTTTATTGGAATGAATTGGTTGCTTATGATAGTGTATTAGAAGAAATGGTTCATGGTATTCAAAAATTCCACCTGCAAATTACCCATATAATCGTTTATGTAAAAGTTAACAATAATATTATATAATCAGGTATCGTAATGTATTGGACATTTGTACAAGCAATACAATTTTCGCAATCACAAAGTGTTAATGTTTTGCTCTGAACTGTGCCATTTAAATGTTGAAATTTCCAGAGATAACACCTTTAATTTAAATTTCAGTAGTTTCTCTCACCATTAACTCAAAATTTGAAAAAAGGAAAAATGTGTTTATATCACCATGACGAGACTCAAATAAGCTAGCAATTATTATATTTCTTTTAATCAGTCTTATAGGTCTGGACTCTCCATATAGTTTTGAGCAGTGTGGTGTAATGTCTAATTAAACCATACCAGATATAAATTCCAGCATCACAATTTTTTCTCAGTTTCCTAATATGATGCCCACATGTCCATGAGGAATGAAACTAAACAGTGTGCTAGACAGTGTTCTGATAAATGTGTCACCACGTAGTGCTAGGAAAATACAAATAATATTAATTTTTAGCAACATAAATGTTCTGTCTCTATTTTTGTTTTAATTTAAGCAGAAATAAGTATATGGCCTGTATGATTTTGACGTTCTGTAGCTGCCCAAGTTAGAACTGTTGGAGTGTTTTTTCTTTCATAAAAAAAGGCACTGTTTTTGTCATTTCTCTTGATCTTGGGAGAAATTACTGCTATTTGATAACACTGCTTGCTTAATTACTCTTATTGTCCTTCAGAGAAATGACGTATGTAAACTCATGTTGCAAACTTAATTTCATGTGCACCTTTTAGGAAAGCAAACTACTAAAAAATGTCTTTCCCAGTCTGACGAGATGTAATCCGTGACCTGTGTGAAATCTTTTCCACAAATTGTGTAGCTGAATGAATGTTCCAACATACAGTTTACATCCATCTCCATTGCTGAGCAGTCAGTCTGGTACCAAGCGTCGCGGGTTTTGAATCCGCGCCACACAGCATGGACCTCGATTACCACTAGAGGTCTCTATAGCTATCGCGCCGTAAGCCACGGCTACGCATGTTCCTGGCTCGAGTACAACATGAGGGTGCCACGGTGGAACACATGGTCCCAGCAGCCAATAGTGGCATGTCTTATTATGTATATAAGTGCCTGCCTCTCGCTGAGCTAGGCAGTCTGAACTCCGTGGAGTCTATTGACCTCTCAGCAACAGACGGCGTGTTTACAGTACTTTGTTTTCGTTACAAGTGGACATTGTGAATTCATTTGGTTGTCTCTGTCACCCCATTGCTTCTTGCGTGTTGTCGTCATAAGGTCTCACTCAGTCGTCCGTCGTTGTTCGTGTCCGTCCTTTCTGTTTGTTTGTTTGTTCGCGGGCTGCTCTCCGTTTGGTCCCTCCGCACTTCGTTCTTGGCCACCCTGCAACCATTCCAGTCACGGTTACAACAGTTAGCATGTCTGACTGCCATGCAGAGGACCCGGGTTCAATTTTTCAGTACTGCCATGGATTTTTCTTTGATGGAAGGACTGGAATGGGGTGCAGTCAGTCCCATGATGCCAATTGAGGAGCTGCTTGAATGAGAAGTAAAGGTTCCAACATCTGAAATGCAGACAATGTCCAGGAGAGCAGTGTACAGTGTGTTCGCCCCATCCCCCTCCATAACATTTCCAAATGATGCTATATGAAAGAGGATGACATGATGGTCAGTTGGCTGCATGTGGTCCTCTGGGCCTGACTGTGGAATTACGTACTTACATTTAGTTTGCACATCTGTAGAAGTTTTTTAAAAAAGTGTCCTTACTCATATAGGACCAGTTTTGTGAGTTTGTGAGAGTCATAATGTTGGATTTAATTTTAATTTGGGAATACTCGTGCTTGGTAGTTTGGTGGCTACTCCTTACCATTGGCTATCAGTCTTTAAGTGTATTAACTCTGCTTGTGGTGTCTTATTTCACCTTTTATAATTTTTCTGTATTTCATAAAAGACAATAATACCTTGAGAGACTTGCTTATTGATGGTAAATTAATACTGTTCTCATTCACATTTGGTTTTAGTTGTAGATTTGTAGTTGAATTTAATACCTTGCTCAGACGCGAAGACTGGGTTAGAAAGATAATGATTTTTGTGAAAGTTACTCATGTTTGTCTCATTAAATATTTCACTCCCCCCCCCCCTCCCCCCCCTCCACCCATGTTTTCCAATTTCATAGGGAGCAGAATTTTGCAATATTATCATATCTGAGGTCCCCCTCAAATTGATGAGTGGCTTTCTCTGAATATAATTGCATCAGTAATAAAAAAAAGGCAATTTTGTCTTATTTAACATTATGATATTATAAGGACGCCAGTTTTCTGTAACGGAAGTCTGATGTAATGTAGGTTTAGGTATCACTAAGATATCTGTGTTTTTGTATTCATTGTGGGGAGCAAATGAAACCTTTGCTTTCATTTGTTGTTCTGTTTTAGTGGCTTACTAAGGAAGAATTGAGCATGCGGAAGATTAGTATAAGCAGCTTTGCTCACACTGTGCTCTTGATGTTATGTTAAAGTTTTCTCAAAGCTTTTTGTATGATTTATTGCTTTCAGGATTAGTGATAGTGACTTTTCTTAAGTTTACCTATGCTTTTTACAGGCATTGAGTTTACCCACTCATCAATGGAGCATGCTCGAGGAGTGTACAGAAAGATTAAGGATTTTCTTGTAGACTGTGAAGCTTCTATAAATGGATATAAGGATACAGGAGTAATTGATGAACCTGAAGTTCTGAAGGTATATTAGTTTTATTGCTTTATTGAAGAAATTGTAAATAAAGTACTGAAAGATAAATATTCTCATTAGTGTATATTTTGCTTTTCAGTCATTAGAAGAGGCAAGGATCAGTATTCATTTAGCACTGGCTGATGACTTTGACACAAGTAAAACAACAAGTATTATAATGAATCTGATTCACTTTGTAAATAAAATGCTGTTAAATAAAAGGAATGTAAGTAATAAGTATTATGTTCAGTTTTTATTAAATTTGTTATTGAAGATTATGTTTGTATGTACTTTGTAGAATAGAGAAATTTGTTTGATAATAACTAAACTCATCTTTATTAATACACAAGTAACAAGTTGAGAGGAATGCACAAGAATGTCCACACTTTATTTATTCTCTATTATCTTGTGGTATTATATTCCAGATTATTCCTTTCATGTCACACAATATTTTTTTAATTGTATTAAATCAAAAATTCAGTTGATAACACCATTAAAATTGCATTTGGATGTATTTGTTGACTAGTACATACCTTCACAAGGCATAATTCTAAGTACTGTTGTGAGTACAAGGGGACCTGAATGTTTTAACTTAGTTCATGAACTGTCACAGCTATTTGTGTAAATTTCCAAGATTTTAATATAGTCAGGTTTATGTAATTAATTCTGTAGATTGTACAAATACATGGCCATCTGTTGTCTTCTTCCATGACCACAGATATTCATCTCCAACCAATATATAAGATGAGCAGTATCAATAATGAAATAATATGAAGAGGCAATCTCTGCAGTGCATTGTCTTAAATTGTTATGAAAACTAATTTTCTTGTTTCTCAACTGGAAGAACAGATGATCAGCTGTGACTCAGCCTAGAGTTTCCACTCTCATTAGTTGTACAAGCTTTACATGTCATGCCATGTCCCACAATTTGGAATAAAATGGGGACTGCCATCTTATCTCTACATTTCTTGGTGAACCACCTGTACTCACCATACATAACTTTAGGCTTAGTGAACCATTACTTATCTTAGGTTTGTTTGTGATTGGTATATTCTTTGTAGTTTGTGTGACTATCTTGTTGATGGACTTCAGAATTTTTTTTTTTTTTTTTTTTTTTTTTTTTTTTTTTTTTTTTTTGTGATACTTGAACTGTAATTAGGCTATAATGATCAGTTGATAACAATAACCATGAGTAGACAGGTATACAAGTGATCGTCCCATTGAGGTCTGGCTACTGGTATCAGTAAATGGTGAGAAATGAAAGATAAAAATTTACGTTTTCACTGAAGTGGTAAGAGTGGTGAACCCATAATTTTTAAACATATCGCAAGAGCAACTGCAGTAACAGTAACAACAAGAAGAACAGATGGTTGTGCAACAACAGCGGCTTCAAAAGTGAGAAAACAGTATCCATTACATATTTATATGTAACAGTAAAAATTTCAGATAGTACAGAGTCTACTTTGCCATCAAATCTAGCACCAGTTTTCACATTCATGACATTTATTAAGGAGTGGATTACCAGTTCATGAAATCTGTACAAAAGGCCTTGTAACTATCGGATCCAATGCACCTGACATACATCAGGCACCTCAGAATTAGTTTTTCAAAGAAATTAAGGCTGCAGAAGTTCAAGTGTGACCATGCAACTAAAATAAGAAAAAATATTAACCACCGTTCATCACCAGCCACAAAACAGTCGCAGGCGATGTACTAGGCACCTCACTGAGCACATCAGGCTTGAGCACAGACTCAGGCAGACCCTCCACAACCTTTTTCCCTTTGGCCAAAGCCCTAACAGAGTTCGTCATTGACGGAACATCATACATCATCGTAACAGGCAACTGACCACAGTTCATGTCTGCTGCTGTTCCACCCAGCTCCACATGGGAAAACAGTGTACATTTTTAAAACTCAAATGAAGAATATACTGTTAACAGCCTCCAAAGATGATACCCTCACATGTTACAAAGTACTTACAGGTCCATAACCATACATGGTCATTACCTTGTGGAAATACTTCAGCGACAGGCCTCGAAACATTACTGAACGTCCTCTGGCCAATACCATATGCACCTGTGTTGTGGCAGTGTCCATAGTTCAAATGGGCTCCCTTATCTGGGCCTCCATATACTGATATTTGCTGTGTTAGATACCTGCCACCATTTGCTGCAGGAATCTGAGATGACAATTGTTTTTCTTTTTTCAGTTGAGTCAATGGGCAGTCACTTGGCTTGCCACCAGAATCAACTGCAGTTGTCATCCTCCAGCAACTTCCCTTTACTGTTCCTGTAATCACAGCTTCTCCCATACACTCATTAGCACTGTGCCGCATTATCACAATCTCAAGTTACAGTGGGGCAAGAACCAGTGATAACCGTTTGACATAGTGAGCCTGTGAATTCTCATTGTGTTCGTAATGCTCATAAGACTCGTGTATCGAGTGCTGTTTGTTACAGTGCTGTGATGATGGAGAAGGACATTCTGCAAACATTAGCAGGCAGGGCATTCGTTCTACTGGACTGACCTGGAGTAACCCAAGGTAGTGCCAGCTGGGATAATTTCAAGGTACTTGGTTGTTTTATTCTATTAAGAATTTGTGTCATTTCATGCTAGATGATTGAGGTGACCAAGACAATTTTATTGGATTTTCCCAAAGTTTTCCTTGTTTATTCTTACATCCATATGAAGTAAGAATGCCACTGTTTATTTTCATACCTCTCTCACATTTTATTAGCATTGGTGGGCTAAACAGCAAAACCTTAATGCTTTTCTTTTGCTCAAGATCTTATTTAAGTCAAGTTATCTTGGTTCCACATCAAGCTAAAAAGCTGAGTAATGGACAAATGGTTGGAGATATCACCAGATGTCACAGTTTAAAAAAAATGCTGAAATGGAAACTGAAACACAAGATACATATTGAGAAAGGATTTAGAAAAAATATTCCACTGATGCCATCAAAAACTTTGAATAATATTTCTTATGTACCAAAGGAGCTCTTCACTAGGGTCCAACTAGGGCCATTGTGGAAATAATCATAATATTTTGCTCTTTGATTTCTTTCCTTGCTCTGTAATTTCTAAATATTTGCTTCATTACTTTAAAGAGGTTATATATTTATTTATTGTATGGTGACAGAGAAATATAGGCAACCATTTACAACAAATACGTACATTTCTGTACACCAAGTGGCAGCAGTAGAACACACATATTAAGGCACTGAAATCTGCAAGCTTTTAGAGCCAGTGGCTCCTTCTTCTGGCAGAAGGGTTGTAGGGGAAGGAAAAGGGTTCAAGGAAAAGTAGTGGTGAGATTTAAGAAATGGTGAGGGTTCAGAAAAGTTGCCCAGAACCCCAAGTCAGGGGAGACTTAACAGATGGGATGAGAAGGAATTACAGTATATTTTCAAAAATTGCTTTTTTTTTTTGTTATACATTTCTATACTGATACTCACTATCTCAAGTTCGTAATGGGTTCACAGCTCTAAGTAAGAGTTGAAAATCCCGTGAGAAGCTTCTGCAGACAAATTGTGATGGTCTTCCAGTGTCCCTTTGAATGTTCTGAGGAAACATTCAAATATTATGTGAGGTACTATTTGCTCCTTGTCACCGGAGTCACATTCATGGTAGAACTTCCACCCCCATTGGTACAGCAATGGAGTTCTGATCCAATTCAGTATGCACCAATGTTGTTGGGTTGGATGAAAACTTGCTCGTCGGTCCCAGGGAGCTTTGATTAATTGACAGTGCTTCATGGAAGATTGTTCTTGCTATTGTTGAAGGCTTCTTGCCTGTTGAAGTTAATGTCCTACAACCTGATTGCTGTGTGCTGCGATGGTTTTCTAGAGCTCAGTTGCTGGGGTTGTGATGATGAAATTTCTGAATGGATTGCTAATTCTGGATTCAGCAATTGCTGTGATCTTCTTATGGGTGGTGCTGAAGTATCACTATGTAGCACTAGCCATAGTATGTTTGTGGGGAAAATACACCCTGCAATGAGGAGGTTCATTGGTTAATTGAACTGTGTGTCAATTATTTTACTGTGACCACTGGTTAGTCAGGGGGAACTGCAGTATTCCATGAATGAATATTAAAGAACTAGAGCTGATCTGAGGACTGTTGTAGTGTCACCTCAGGCGGTTTTTGTTAACTTCTGGAGTAGATCGTTCCAAGTTTTGGTTTTGCTGCCACATTCCAGAGATGGCTTTTGTATGTCAAAAACCTGCCTATGGGCACACCTAGGTATTTTGGAGTATTGCAATGAGAGTTATGTTTGAAGTATTCATCCTATGTCTTCAGGTTTTATGTTAGTGTTGCTTTGGCTTCCCTGAAGCTTTGATCCTGAGCGATCAAAGCAATATCATCAGCATAAATAAATTTCCTGGTCTTTCTTTCTGGAAGATCGTATGTATACAAATTTAAAAGGAATTGGGCCAAAACAGAACCCTGTGGGATACAATATATTATTTTGTGAACTCTGCTTTCAGAGTTCTCAGAACACCTCCAAGTATCTATTGTTGATTATGTTACTAATTAGAATGGTTAGTTTGTGATGCAGAATGATGCTGATGAATTTGAGCAGGAGTTTGTCGTGCCAGGCAGTATCGCAGGCTGCATTTAGATCCAAGAGGACCCTCCTGTTTATCTTCTGCTTCTCAATGCCATTTTTGATATGAGTTGCTATTGCTGGCACCTGTTCCTCACATCCTCTTCTGGTCTAAACTCAGCTTTCCCTATTGGGTCATGTTTGTGATGGCTGACAGGATTCTGTTATGAATTAGCATCTCCAGGAGCTTTAACATGACACTAAGGGGAGCAATGGGGCAGTTTTCAACTTGAAACGAATCTTCATTTGGCTTTAGTACAGCAGTGATCCTAGTTTTCTTGAAGAGAGGTGGAAGATGACCTGACTTGGGATATTTGCAAAAAGGTGTCCAGCCATTTGAGAATACCAGGACCACAGTACAACAGAAATTCAGCATAAGTACCCTCAACGCCTGATGCCTTCCTAGTCTTCATGTTCTTTATAGCTCCTATGATGGTCTCTTCCAATTGGAATGGAGTGGAAAAACTCAGATGTTTGTGGAGCCGACTGTATCTTTACTGTTAAGAGGTGTGTAATTTCTCTTTTGATGTTTTTTATCTCTTGTTGACTTAGAGGTGGAGATCATGTAATTGGCCATATCATCTAAATTTGTGTTAGATTTTTGTCGGGTGATGGTGTTTGCTGTATTCAGCTTGCTGATTAAGAACCAGGCCTTCCTGCTGGACTGAATATGATCCAAGGAAGCTACAGTTTCTTTCAATCTTTTTTGTCTGCTCTGATTTAGTGAATGTAGAAGGTCGGAGGCAGTAGCAGGATCAGCACTGTCTTCGAATTCCTTGTGAAGCCATTCGCTGTCTTCATTCCAGCCAGGAATGTATTATCTGCGACATCCTCTTGGTATGCATTATTTTGCTCCACGTCTCAATACACCAATGAATTTATTGTAGTTGTTGAAGGTTGGTTTTATCCATCTTATCTGTTTGTGTGGAAAATACAGACCAGTTGGCTTTTTTAATGTTCCATCTTGGCTTTGGATAGTAGTAGATGATGGGTATGAACAGTCCTCTCTGGAGAAATATTGTACGATGCTGACAAGAAGGGAATCTTGTTATGACTTAGTGGCACACCTCATTGGACATATTTGGAGACTCTGTGATAAAGGACAGGTCAAGTGTGTAGCCCTTAATCCATCAGGCAGAAAAGAAGGTTGCCTTGCCTTTCGCATCATATCCAAATTTGAGGTTTTCTGTTTCCATGCAGTCGACAAGTTTTTTGTCAATTTTTGTCACATTCTTGATATCCTCAAGATATGTTGTGGCTTTTGAAGTCTCCAGCGATGATAATTTGTTGTTGTAGAGAGGGCACAAGTGGAGGGGGCCAGTTGCATCCTGGTGGTTTTTGCAGGTTGACTATTGTCAAGTTCCTCACTTTAACTGTGGCTGTGAAACTGTTATCATCTGAACATGATGGCAAGACCTCAAAGTAACTTATGTTGCTTGTTGCATAAGTTGGGCCATGTTTCGGATGACCTTTAGTAGTAACAAGCTTAAAGCCTGGAATCTTTCCTCTGCTGTGAAGTTGTGCATGGGTTTCTTAGAATAAGATGATATGAATTTGATGATCTTTCAGTGTTCTGGATAAACATTCACTCTTTTCTCTGCTTATGCCTTCTATGTTCAGTTGGTATGTTGATATTAAAGGTCCAGTCTTTCCATTTGGTCTTGATAGTTGCTGTTTAGCACCACAAGGGGAACACGTGCAAAGTAATAGAGACGTAATACTTGCAGATGTGAGGAACAGTGGTCCCCCGATTAAAGAGGTAAGAGAAAGAGATCAGATCTTTGACAGAAAAATGTTTTGTAAATAATAGATTTCAGCTATCAGTCGTCCTTTTGAAATTTTATTGGCAGATTTAGATATCAGCTAGAAAGTAGCCATTCTCAATGCACTACCAATTAAATGAACTGTGGGTGAAGTGCGACCAACAGGCATTACATGCATTTATCAAAAATGATAGTGCATTGAGAATGGCTAGTTTTTAGCTGAAATCTATATCTGCTAATAAAATTTCAAAAGGACGACTGATAGCTGAAATCTATTATTTACAAGTCAATATAACAGTCACTGCGTGCAACAGCCTTCTGAATGGAGGGTAACCTGAAGGAGAAAAATGTTTATTAACGGTATATTTAATTCCAGGTACGGGCTGAAAGGGAAACTGGGGGTCCTCTTGGTTACAAGGGAAGCACTGTGAGCATTATAAGGGAGAAGTGCAAAAATATCAAGCATTCAATAGATCAGGGACAAGTGTCTGCTAAAGTCTGCATTGTATCTACAACCATTCAACACTGTCAGTGGTGAAGGGTTCATTAGACGTCTCTAAGCACTGACTGGCATTGGTGCCAAATTGGCATGTGGTTGTACAAGAGTTTTTGCATTCTCCAAGAACGTATTCAAGATATATCTAATGCAGTTAGATGTGAGATGATGCCTAAAGTAAACAAAGCCATTGACCAGAATGAGTGTGGCAAGTGATCTCTAGACTGGCCATTATTGTAAGATACATTATCTTACTTTCACATCCAATATTATTATAGATTCTGAGGACAGGTGAGCATTAAGGAGCAATTTACACCTCAGAATAAACCAGAATGAGTGTGGCAAGTGATCTCTAGACTGGCCATTATTGTAAGATACATTATCTTACTTTCACATCCAATATTATTATAGATTCTGAGGACAGGTGAGCATTAAGGAGCAATTTACTCCTCAGAATAAAGTATCCAGACTTTACAAAAACAAGAGTTCCTATAGAATTTTATGACAATGTCATAACTAGGTATAACTGTTCTGGAATTTAGTAAAAGTCACATTTGTGTATCTCGAGGGTCAAACATAAAGAAAGCTCTGTAGTGTCGCAGATGTCTTCTATGTGCTGTGCACTGCATAATCATAACATTAAGGGCACACATTTGGATCCGTACCAGGTCGGGTTGACAGAGGAGATAGAGAAGATCCAAAGAAGAGCGGCGCGTTTCATCACAGGGTTATTTGGTAAGCGTGACAGCGTTACAGAGATGTTTAGCAAACTCAAGTGGTAGACTCTGCAAGAGAGACGCTCTGCATCGCAGTGTAGCTTGCTGTCCAGGTTTTGAGAGGGTGCATTTCTGGATGAGGTATCAAATATATTGCTTCCCCCTACTTATACCTCCCGAGGAGATCACAAATGTAAAATTAGAGAGATTCGAGTGCGCACGGAGGCTTTCTGGCAGTCGTTCTTCCCAACCATACGCGACTGGAACAGGAAAGGGAGGTAATGACAGTGGCACATAAAGTGCCCTCCGCCACACACCGTTGGTGGCTTGCAGAGTATAATTGTAGATGTAGATGTAGATGCGTGTTCCTTAATGAAGAGTTGCCTGGGAGAGAGATTTTCACTCTGCAGTGGAGTGTTCGCTGATATGATGTGACTAAGCCATGTCTCCACAATATCCTTTCTTCCAGGAATGCTAGTTCTTCGAGGTACGCAGGAGAGCTTCTGCAGTACCTTGTCTCCTACCTACTTGGAAGGTAGGAGACAAGGTACTGGCAGGAGTAAGGCTGTGAGGATGGGGCATGAGTCGTGCTTGGGTAGCTCAGATGGTAGAGCACTTGCCTGCAAAAGGCAAAGGTCCCGAGTCCGAGTCCAAATCTCGGTCCGGCACACAGTTTTAATCTGCCAGGACATTTCATATTAGCACACACTCCACTGCAGAGTGAAAATCTCATTCTGTATACATTTATGTTTCTTAAAGACTATTATTTCTTTCACTGGACAGTCCTAGAATGACTTCATAAATGATTGTGATTATAGCAGACAAAAACTTTACTTCTGCGCGCAGGCTCACTGAATGAAAAATAAGGCCATTTTAAAATACTACAATGTTTCTAAACAAGAGGGTAAGAAAATGTGAAGGTCAAAATATTATGGTGGTGAAATAATGTATTCATTAAATATGTTTTGTCATACATGCAGTTTTCATTGCAGGTCATCCATTTGTGACTACGTAGGCTTTCCCGGCGTAATAAGTCTTGAAAGTCTTTTCGGGTTTGCTGCCGGATCCTAAAATCAACTTGACTCGATATTTCGGCGATCCAACTGTTCGCCATCTTCAGGAAATGCTGCTTCTGCTGATGAGTCCCGCTGAGAACTGACGCAAGGTTGCAATTCGACGTCCTATATAGGCCACCGTTGAGTACACGGCGCATGCGCCGCCCATCACGGTTTCTGACTTCCAAAACAGGGAGGTGGCGCCGCCCTTAGTGAAACACTGCTGGCAACGATATATCGCAATCAAGGCCGCACCGAAGAACGTTCAGTTTTGATGCGAGATAATACAGGATTCCACGTTTTGCTAAGAGGAAACCCATTGTCCCTGTTGATTAAATTATCAGCCAACCTAATTTCGATCGCCTCTTTATACACACTATTCCAAAAACCGGAAATGTTGGCAATTACAACAGTTTCCTCAAATTTCATTTTGTGTCTCTCATTCGGGCAGTGTTCTGCTACGGCCGATTTTTCCGGCTGTTGTAGCCTCGTGTGACGGCGATGTTCCACACACCTGTCATTCACTGTGCGAATAGAACGGCCAACGTAAGCTTTCCCACATTGACACGGGATTTTGTACACCCCGGGTTTCCTAAGTCCCAAATCATCTTTCACAGAGCCGAGCAGAGCCCTAATCTTAGAGGGTGGACGGAGCACACTCTTAACACCCTCTAAGATTAGGGCTCTGCTCGGCTCTGTGAAAGATGATTTGGGACTTAGGAAACCCGGGGTGTACAAAATCCCGTGTCAATGTGGGAAAGCTTACGTTGGCCGTTCTATTCGCACAGTGAATGACAGGTGTGTGGAACATCGCCGTCACACGAGGCTACAACAGCCGGAAAAATCGGCCGTAGCAGAACACTGCCCGAATGAGAGACACAAAATGAAATTTGAGGAAACTGTTGTAATTGCCAACATTTCCGGTTTTTGGAATAGTGTGTATAAAGAGGCGATCGAAATTAGGTTGGCTGATAATTTAATCAACAGGGACAATGGGTTTCCTCTTAGCAAAACGTGGAATCCTGTATTATCTCGCATCAAAACTGAACGTTCTTCGGTGCGGCCTTGATTGCGATATATCGTTGCCAGCAGTGTTTCACTAAGGGCGGCGCCACCTCCCTGTTTTGGAAGTCAGAAACCGTGATGGGCGGCGCATGCGCCGTGTACTCAACGGTGGCCTATATAGGACGTCGAATTGCAACCTTGCGTCAGTTCTCAGCGGGACTCATCAGCAGAAGCAGCATTTCCTGAAGATGGCGAACAGTTGGATCGCCGAAATATCGAGTCAAGTTGATTTTAGGATCCGGCAGCAAACCCGAAAAGACTTTCAGGTCATCCATTTATTAAACTTCACTGATTTCCCTCTGCTAAAAGTGTGTTCAAGCTTCCTTGCTTATGAGCTCCTGTACTTGAGTCACGAGTTTCTCGTAACACCACTCCCTAGCAGCAAATTTGATGTTTATGCTGACTCCCTCTACAGCATTGGCATGAGCACCATCAGATTGGCAATGTTTCAGTACAATCACCATCCACTATAAACACAGCTGAAGCACCAGATGGATTTTTGGGTCTGGTGGAAACCTTGCTGTATTGTCCAGTGAGGAAGGTCTTCACCCCAGCTCCTTTTGCAGCTATGATCTAACACAGTCCAACATCTCTGACTTCTTGATAGTGGTTGCATTGCCTTGTCACAACAGCAGAGACACAGGTCTCATCAAGAGTACTTACAACTGCATCTTTCGATTGATGCCAATCCCACACAGGCTGGATGGTTACCACTTGGAGGGATTGGTTAAGAAGTTTGCAGCGCAAGCCCATTATCAGACTGTGCTTGATTGCTAGTAGAGTGGAGCCATTCTGTCTACTGCAGCACTGGGAGGGGAGAGGTGGCAAGTCCCTCACCCCATCCAGAAAATATCCCCAGAACTCATTTTGACAGCAGGCTGAGAAGATCTAAGGCCATTGTTTAGGGTCTGGAATGTGGAAATATCCCCTCCCCTACCTATGTTAAATCTCCAATCCCAGGGTTGGAGTCAAGTGCTCTACCCACTAGGTTACCATTCTCTGCCCAGTTAAAGGTGAGAATGATCTTGTATCTACACTGGCTAAACAGATGATGTTTGACCCAAAGTCATCATACAGCATCCATGTCGCATTGTGCTTATGAGTTTCTCAGACCTCACACTATGTCAGTGGCCACAGGAGCTGATAGTTGCTAAAAACAACCCAAAACTTTTGTGTGAATTGATCTATAAGTGTGTGTGTGTGTGTGTGTGTGTGTGTGTGTGTGTGTGTGTGTGTGTGCGCGCGCGCGCGTGCGCGCGCGACCGCCTACTGGTGCTGGTGTACTGTGACGAACAAGTGGATGTCTGGGCACTCCAGACTTCAGCTATCACCAACTTTCTCCTCTGAATACGAAAATATTTTGTTGATGCTGACCTACATATGGAGAAATGATCATCATAATAAAATAAGGGAATTTAGAGCTCACATGGACAGATAAACACTATGGGATCAAAAGTATCTGGAACCTGGCTGAAAATGACTTAAAAGTTCGTGGCACCCTCCATCAGTAATGCTGGAATTCAATATGTTGTTGGCCCACCCTTAGCCTTGATGACAGCTTCCGCTCTTGCAGGCATACATTCAATCAGGTGCTGAAAGGTATCTTGGGGAATGGCAGACCATTCTCCACGGAGTGCTGTTCTGAGGAGAGGTATCAATGTCGGTCGGTGAGGCCTGGTACAAAGTCGGTGTTCCAAAGCATCTCAAAGATGTTCTATAGGATTCAGGTCAGGACTCTGTGCAGGCCAGTCCATTACAGGGATGTTAATGTCATGTAATCACTCCACCACAGGCCGTGCATTATGAACAGGTGCTCAATCATGTTGAAAGATGCCATTGCCATCCCCAAATTGCTCTTCAACAGTGGGAAGCAAGAAGGCGCTTAAAACATCAACGTAGGCCCATGCTGCGATAGTTCCATGCAAACAACAAGGGGTGCAAGCCCCCTCGATGAAAAACATGACCACACCATGACACCACCACCTCCGGATTTTCTGTTGGCACTAACACATTGGCAGATGACGTTCACCGGGCATCCTCCATACCCACACCCTGCCATCAGATCGCCACACTGTGTACTGTGATTCGTTACTCCACCCAATGTTTTTGCACTATTCAATCATCCAATGTTTACATTCCGTACACAAAGCGAGATGTCATTTGGCATATATCGGCGTGATGTGTGCCTTTTGAGCAGCCAATTGACCATGAAATCCAAGTTTTCTCACCTCCCGCCTAACTGTCATAGTACTTGCAGTGGAACCTGATGCAGTTTGGAATTCCTGTGTGATGGTCTAGATAGATGTCTGCCTATTACACATTGCAACCTGCCTGTCAGTCAACAGATGAGATCGGCCTGTACACTTTTGTGCTGTATGTGTCCCTTCACATTTCCATTTCACTATCACATCGAAAACAGTGGACCTAGGGATGTTTAGAAGTGTGGACATCTGACGTACAGAGGTATGACACAAGTGACACCCAATCATCTGACCACGTTCGAAGTCCATGAGTTCTGCGAGGCACCCCATTCTGCTCTCTCACAATATCTACATCTACACCTACATCATACTCTGCAAGCCACCTAGTGGTGTGTGGTGGAGGGTACTTTAGGTACCACTATCTGATCCCTCCAACCGTGTTCCACTCGCAAATAGTGCGTTGGAAGAATGATTGTCGGTAAGCCTCTGTATTCACTCTAATTTCTCAAATTTTTACCTTGTGGTCAATATGCGAGATGTATGTGGGGGGAAGTAATATGTTGTCTGACTCCTCGTGAAAAGTGCTGTCCCAAAATTTCAGTAGTAAATCTCTCCGTGGTGGACAACGTCTCTCTTGTAACGTCTGCCAGTGGAATTTGTTTAGCATCTCTGTTATGCTCTCTTGCCAGCTAAACGATCCCGTGATGAAACGTGCCGCTCTTTGTTGGATCTTCTCTATCTCCTCTATCAGTACTACCTGATAGGGATCCCAGATAGATGAACAGTACTCAAAATTTGGACGAACAAGCACCTTATAAGCCACTTCTTTTGTGGACGAGTTACATTTCCCTAAGATTCTTCTGTAGAATCTGAGTCTTGTGTCTGCTTTTCCCACTATCTGTTTTATATGGTCATTCCACTTAAAATTCTTACTATCTTATGGTGTTGCTACTTTGGTATAAACAACTGCATCATCAGCAAATAGCCTTAAAGAGCATCTGACCCTTTCTGTTAGATCATTTATATATATTGTGAACAGCAATGGTCCTATCGCACTTCACTGTGGTACTCCGTATATTACCTTTACATCTGTCGATTTAGTTCCTTTAAGAGCGACATGATGAGTTCTATTTGCAAGAAAGTCTTGAATCCAATTGCAGGTCTGCTCTGATACTCCCCAAGCTCATATTTTTTTCATTAAATAGCAATGCGAGACGATGTCAAATGCCTTACCCAAATCAAGGAACACGGCATCAGCCTGAGCGTTGTTGTCTACTGCGCTGTGGATCTCATGGAGGGACAGAGCAAGCTGAGTTTCACTGGATCTCTTTTTGCGGAATCCATCTTGATTTTTGTAGAGGAGCTGTTGATTTTCCAATAATGTCATAATTCTTCAGCGTAAAACATGTTCCATAATTCCACAGCAGATTGATGTCAACGATACAGGTCTATAATTGTGTGGATCTATCTTACGACCTTTCTTAAAAACGGGAATGACCTGTGCTTTCTTCCAGTCGTTAGGTACCTTCCGTTGCTCAAGCGATCTACGATAAATTACTGATCTTTGAGAGTGGAATAAGAGAAAATTATTGTGAAGGTGGTTCGGTAAACCCTTTGCCCAGCACTTAAGTGTGATTTGCAGAGTAGCCATGTAGATGTAGATGTAGCTCTTTAGTCAGGCAGTGTTGAGTGCTATGGACATATTTTACCCCTACCCTTCTTTTTTCCACGGTATCAGTCAACCAAAAGTCTTTTTAATAATATGATAGAAGCATTCTCAAACTTTAATGCTTTTGTTGTGGTATACATTACACAGTCCAGTCATAGTAGTGTAACAACTGCCTATGTTCAACATCACTGTGCAACAACCACTGTCAGATGGCAGGTGGCAACACTAGCAATGTAGCAGTGCCTAGGCAGCTGTGGTGCACCGTGGGCCATAGATGACAGGGGTCAATGATGGCTGTGAAGATGTGTACAAGTGAATAGACATTCAACTCCCGAGTAACTGACGACCGAGATGAACCGAGGGGGCTACCAGCAGCGTCCCCTCAATGACGATTCTGCGAACATTGCTGCATATTGGCCTCCACAGCACAGGCACCTAGTTCTTGTGCCCATGTCAATTGCTCTTCATCAGTGATGAAGACTGGAATTCGCATTTCAGTACTGCAACTGGAAATCAACTGAGTGGTTGCAGGTGGCCTTTTCAGGTGAATCACATTTTATACTCTATTGGACAGATGGCATGTACGGCCCTGCAACAGTCATCAGTAGTGTCCAGGCTGGAGGAGGGAGTGTTACTGTCCACAAAATGTTTTGTAGCATTTCCTGGGTGTTCTCGTCATTCTGGAAAGCTCAGTGGATTATCACACGTATGCATCTGTCCTCGGGGACCGTATCCACCCCTACGTGCTGCTTGGTTTTTCGTCGGCATGGTGGCACCGACCAGAAGAACAGAGCAATGTGTCACACAGCTAACAGTGTATGTGCAGAATGCCAGGATAAGTTTACAGTACTCCCCTGGCCACCAAACTTCACAGATTTAAACTCAGTCGTGAATATGTGGGATCACCTCGATCGGACTGTTAGCACCGTGGATCCTTCGCCGTGAAACCTAGTGCAGCTGGCCACAGCACTAGAGTCCCTCCAAATCCCTGTCAGTACCTTCCAGATAATCATTGGCTCTCTTCCTGCCTGTCTGCACTGCAAAAGGTGTTTATTAATGCTTCTGATAGGTGGTCGCATTAATTTGACTGGACCACACATTTAAAAAAATGGTAAAATATTTCCATCAGTAAGTATCGTCATCATGTTAGTAATAAATAACTGAGGTTATTGTTTTATTTAGCATCAAATGTTTTTAACAAAAATTTTAGTCATTATTGTTAATATTGCACATAATTTTTAATTGTAGGATGTTTATGTTGGAAGCCAGGCAGCTGGATTGGTAGCATGCTGCAACTTCATAAAGAACACTATGGAATCATTTGGAGTAACTTCTTCTACGGGACAGGTAAGCTGTTCATTCTTATTACAGAGATGACACAAAAGGCTGAAACTGAAATGCTTGCTCTTGAATAATTGCAAAGGAGCTATTTTGCATATTCAGTCAGACTCCCTCTGATTTCTCCCCATATAATATTGCACTAGAAATTATATGTACTGTTTCTGTATTCGTAACAAATGTGAGTCAAGACAGGAGTTTATTTCAGCAAGAAATACAACTCTGTATTGAAGGATAATGTACTCCGCTTCACTGGTTGCTAGAACTAAGACTAACCACCATTTTAAATTAAATTAGCCCTGAAGGAGGGTATGATACATAAGATGTGCCAGTGGCCAACTACATGTCTCTTGTTGCTGTCTTGAGTAAAAGGAAGGAGTTATACATATTGTAAACAAAATTGAGTATTTGCTTGAGGCCAAGAGTGACAGGATTTATGAAACAGTGCTGTTTGTGATCTGTTGCATACTTCTGTAGCGTATGTTTGTCACATATAGGCAAATTGCACCATATATGAACAACTGGCATGAAGAGTTCCACATACTATCGCTGTAGAAGTAAACAGTGGCCACAAAAGCTTGCACGGGCTAACTAGTGTGCTACAGCTGAGCAGCTCACCATCAGATTAACTAGGAGTTTATGAAACATTTTTTTTTAAAAAAAAAAAAACAAATATAAAGATCCAAAATAATTGGATTGGATTTCAAATTCCCTTTTGGCTACCCTAATTTTAAAGTTTTACTGTTTCTAAACATTGCTTTTGTCAAATTGCACTGTAGTTCTTTGTTGATTCATTCCCCTGCCTCTGTCCAATCCAAACTAGTTCTCCACCTCTTCTCAATGTTGTCATAGTGCAGATATTGCAGAGATGGAGGTTTCACAGTATTTCAGGTCTCCAAGTTCCTCTGGTTGGTCAGGAAACATGGGGAGCTCAAATAGATGGATTTAACTGACTGCCATCTGTTTCCATCAGAAGTTTTTGATAGATTTGGATACAAAAGCTTGATGAAAAATATTATGTTTGTGTGTGTTTCAGAGAAAAAGTGCAGAGAAAAAGAAAATTGTCTAAAATTTACTGCTACTTTTCAATGCGTGGGAATAAAACAACAAAATTCACAATAGAGAATTATGTAAAAACTGGCTCTCTCTTTAGCAGGATAGGATGAAACTGCTAGAATGGCATGGAAAGGTTTGAAGATCTTGATTAAATTTAAAGTAAGAGTAATGTTAATTTTCCTGTGAAAAGCAGGAAAAATAAATTAAGAACAATGAAACCCATGATTTTGTACGAGGGTTGGAACTTAAATGGTGGCAACTATTTATTCACAACTGATACAAAAGAGTCACATGTTTGCACCTGTTACTGTCCTTCAAAGGAGTCACCAGCTTGTGTAGAACCCATTGCCGGTGATGTGGAAGGCGTAGTATACTGTTAGCAGAGCATGTTCTGTTGATGGCGCAAATGGAGCGATCTACTGCCTGTCAAATCTCTGGAACACTTCTGAAGCAGAGGCTGCAGTGGATGGGCACCACTGTTGTGGGCTGGGTATTGGGATCTAATGGACATCCAGCACGCCAGAGACCTCTGATCGGTTCACCCCGGTGGCCAACCCAGTTGCTGCTCGCACTGAGGCTGACCCTTCACCTGTGGTCGAGTGGGAGGTCGCCCTGGGGCAAAGCAGGCAGCAAAAGACTTCCCAGGCGGCCGCATGTAAGGCCTCCCCAGTTTGTCTGACAAACAGGTTCCAGGTGCTGTCTGTGGCTGACACTGTCGCTGAGCCGGGTGCTGTCGCCTGTCTTGTTTCAGAGGAAACCACTCAGCCTGCAAGATCCACACAATTGCAGAGGGTGGGATTATTAGTAGTTGAGAGCTCCAATGTTAGGCATATTATGGGGCCCCTTAGGGACTTGGCTGACAAGAAGGGTCAGAATACCAATGTGTGCTCCATGTGCATACCAAGTGGAGTCATTCCAGATGTGGAAAGGGTCCTCCCGGATGCCATGAAGAGCACTGGGTGCAGCCAACTGCAGGTGGTTGCTCACGTCGGTACCAATGGTGTGTGTCACTTTGGATCAGAAGAGATTCTCTCTGGTTTCGAGTGGCTAACAGAAGTCTTGCGTGCAAGATGAAAGCAGAGCTGACCATTTGCAAGATAGTCGACAGGACCGATTGCGGACGTGTGGTGCAGAACTGAGTGGAGGGTCTGAATCAGAGGTTCAGATGGTTCTGCGACTGTGTAGGCTGTAGATTCCTCAACTTGCGCCAAAGGGTGGTTGAGTTTCGGGTTCCGCTGAAGAGGTCAGGTGTCCACTATAAGCAGGAGGTGGCTACACGGGTGGCGTTTGATTACTTAAAAAAAAAAAAAAAAAAAAAAAAAAAAAATAGACTTGGAACACATTTTATGTGCCTTCACCTTCTTCTCCAGCAGTACTGATGAACACCCTCCTTCTTTCCCCCTTTACTTCTGTACCCATTCACCCCTCCTTCTTCCACTGCTTTTGTTGCTCCTCTCTCCTGACCATGTTCCTCTCCATATTGTCCCCACTCCATACCTCCCCCTTACCTTACCTCCTGTCTCCTTACCTCCCAGTCTCCTAATTCCCCCCACCTTCTCTCAACCCCCTCTCCCTTGCTATCCCTTCTATGCTCCCTCACTCCTGGTCTCCCATGTATCCTCCTTTACCCCCCTCTTATTCTCCCCTTCTTATTCTCCCCCCTCTTATTCTCCCCCCTCTCTTATTCTCCCCCCTCTCTTATTCTCCCCCCTCTCTTATTCTCCCCCCTCTCTTATTCTCCCCCCTCTCTTATCTCCCCCCTCTCTTATTCTCCCCCCTCTCTTATTCTCCCCCCTCTCGTATTCTCCCCCCTCTCTTATTCCCCCCCCCCCCTCATATTCTCCCCCCTCTCTCTTTCTTTCTTCCTCTCCCCCCCTCCACTTCTCTCTCCATTCCCCCTTCAGTCCATCTCCCTCCATCTCTCCATCTTCCTCCACTGTCCAGTTCCTCCTTCTCTCCCTCTTCCTCCCTCTATCCATTTCCCCCTTCTCTCCCTCTTCCCCCCTCTATCCATTTCCCCCTTCTCTCCCTCTTCCCCCTTGTATACCTTGTCCCTAGACTCTCTCTCTTCCTCCTCCTCAGTCTCTTCATCCACTCCCTCTCTTTCCATCATCTTCCTCTACCCTCAACTTCTCCTCAACATCTCACCTTGTCTCCTCTCTTCTCTCTTCATTTATTTACCCCTTTCCTGTCCTCTCTCTCTTCCTCACTTTTTTCCATCTTCTCATGTTGGACACCTCCTCTTCCTCTCTGTTAATAATCACCATTTGTTTCTCATTTCCTTTTATTTCAAAACAGTGCATTTTTTGTTATTAATGTCTGCTCCCTGCCCTTTTCTTACCATTATCTAATAGCCACAGCACCATTTGTAGTATCTTTGCTTATCTTGTCATTTATTTCACAATGCCCTCACTGATTCGTAGCTCTCTGTTTCCGTAGTTAAACCCCATCCCTGTTTCCCTAGTCTCATGTCAAGGCTTTTTTTCTCTTGAACTTTGGGTTATTTGATTGAGTCAGTTGATCAGTAGATGTAGCTTTGCATGCATTTGTTTTCCAGTTGTTCCTCTGGAATATGAATCAAATTAGAAGAATTTCAATGTGTTGATTTGTGTGTTATTTGTGGCATGCTGCATTATCTGTCAAATGAATTATGTCCTGTTTATACATACAGAGCATATAATAAAATATACTAAGATATGATGTAATAAGTTTTCTTCATAGTACATAATATACATCTATTAAATACTCCTGTATTGCTTTAATTTATTTATTCTTACAGAAACATAGTGAAACAACAGTCACAGCCGATGTTGGGCTGGTTATTGATAGTGCATTGACATTCAGGAACACTGTCAGAGAATTGTCTATATCGTCACTGAAGGATAAAGATATCGAGGTAATTAAAAGTTTTGCGCTACATAGAATTGTTAATAATTTGTCTATATGCTAACATGTTGCAGGTTCTCTACACATATTCCAGGGAAAGAAATTTGAAACTGGACTTTTAAGAAAGAGATCTCATATTTGCTGAACATTTTACAATCAGAGTTGGGTGCCACACTTATCATAAGAAAAGAGTGGTCTGGTGGCTAGGAATTAATATCGTTAATACAGGCAAGCTTGTTTGTGCTGCTATCAAACTTTTGAAAGTAGGTATGTCACACACCAACAAATAATTCCTTATCTCATCTATAGTGTTGTGTTGACTTGGTAGTGCCCCACTGAGTTACCTTCGTAACTAGTTGATGAGTCAAGGTCTCATTCGTAAAAGACTGAAGTAGGTGGTAGAAACATCCATTTACAGAAGTGAAGATAAACAAGTAACTTCTGATTGTAGGCATATCTCTTTCCATCCTATATTCTCAAACATTTTTGAGAAAATGGTGTTCAACAGAATATTTAACCACCTTCCTGAGAATAACCTTTTAACATTGTCTCAGTGTGGTTTCTATAGAGGCTTCTCTACTGAGAAAGCAATATGTGATCTCATAAGTTAAGTTTTGGTACAACTAAACATGAAATATTACCGTATTTGCATTTTATTATGTGATTTACTAAGGCCTTTGATTGTGTAGATCATACAACAGTTCTACTAGGGAAACTAAAATGTTATAGCATTAAATACATTCTACTTGCATTTTGGAATTTTATTGTAACAACAGAGAACAGAGGGTCACTTTAAGAAATAATATGACAGAAATAAGACCAAATTCAAAATGGGGAAACATTAAATATGAAGTCCTGCAAACTTTGTTATTTGACCCTTTCAGATCTTGACCTACATGAATGCTTTGCCTTAAACCCTGAAGGACACTCTACCAGACAAAGCCAGAAGAATAATGGAACAGACTTACAGCTGGTTAACAGCAAACACCAGACTCCTTAATTTTACAGAGACTCATGTAATCCAATACCAACCAAATTGAAAATTCCTTACAAATACCAGAAGTAGCTTTCAATGAGCACCCACTGGATGAGGCTCCATGTGCAAAAGTACTAGAGCAAAAAGTTCAGTTCTGCCTCCTTTGCACTTAAAAATCTCACTCATTGTGTTGACATGCAGATAGGTTTGTTAGCATACTCTATACAGGGTGTTACAAAAAGGTACGGCCAAACTTTCAGGAAACATTCCTCACACACAAAGAAAGAAAATATGTTATTTGGACATGTTTCCGGAAACGCTTACTTTCCATGTTAGAGCTCGTTTTATTACTTCTCTTCAAATCACATTAATCATGGAATGGAAACACACAGCAACAGAACGTACCAGCGTGACTTCAAACACTTTGTTACAGGAAATGTTCAAAATGTCCTCCGTTAGCGAGGATACATGCATCCACCCTCCGTCGCATGGAATCCCTGATGCGCTGATACAGCCCTGGAGAATGGCGTATTGTATCACATCCGTCCACAATACGAGCACGAAGAGTCTCTACATTTGGTGCCGGGGTTGCGTACACAAGAGCTTTCAAATGCCCCCATAAATAAAAGTCAAGAGGGTTGAGGTCAGGAGAGCGTGGAGGCCATGGAATTGGTCCACCTCTACCAATCCCATCGGTCACCGAATCTGTTGTTGAGAAGCGTACGAACACTTCGACTGAAATGTGCAGGAGCTCCATCGTGCTTGAACCACATGTTGTGTCATACTTGTAAAAGCACATGTTCTAGCAGCACAGGTAGAGCATCCCGTATGAAATCATGGCGGTGAATCGAGGAAGTACAGTACATACTGACGAAACTAAAATGAGCTCTAACATGGAAAGTAAGTGTTTCCGGACACATGTCCACATAACATATTTTCTTTCTTTGTGTGTGAGGAATGTTTCCTGAAAGTTTGGCCGTACCTTTTTGTAACTCCCTGTATACGAGGGTTTTTCGGAAAGTAAAGATACACCGTATGCCAGATGAACAGAAGAGTTTTGGCAAGCAAGTTGGCAACACTGGTGTTAACCTTGAACCATTAGCGTTCCCCTCGCAGTCGTTTGGCAGCATAGGTGGGGGTGGTGGGATCACTCATGGGAAAATTCCGGTAGTTGTAGGTGTTAGAGCTGTATCTTTTTTAGATTGAAGTCAGCTGACAGGTATTCCTGCTTAAGGGAAGTCTCTCTAACAAAGAAACCACTTTCGACAAAGCTTAGGTATCCGATTAATGAGGGAATTAGTATATTTCATCAAAACATACAAGGCATTAGAGATAAAGTTAGTGAACTGCTTATAGATGTTGACTCTGAAATTATTGGTATATCTGAACACTTCTTAAATAAGGAGATAATTCAGAGGCTTCCTTTACCAGGATACAGGTTGGCTGGCAGCTTTTCTAGGAGCTCTTTGCGGTGTGGGGGAGTAGCCATGTATGTGAAAAACGGTATCCCATTTGAGTCAATTGATGTTTCAAAGTACTGCACTGAAAAGGTGTTTGAATGTTGTGCAGGTGTGGTTAAATTTAGTGGAGCTTAACTTCTTACTGTTGTTATTTATAGATCCCCGGACTCCGATTTCACAACATTTTTGCTAAAGCTAGAGGAGGTTCTTGGTTCACTTTATAGAAAATACAAAAAGTTAGTTATATGTGGTGACTTCAATATAAAGTGTATAAGTGATTGTGCAAGGAAAAGGATGCTGGTAGACCTCCTTAATTCATATAATCTTATGCAAACCATATTCTTTCCAACGAGAGTGCAAGGGAACAGTAGAACAACCATAGACAAAATTTTTGTTCATTCGTCATTACTAGAAGGGCATTCTGTTAGCAAAATGGTGAATGGCCTTTCAGATCATGATGCACAAATTTTAAGTCTAAAAGATTTTTGTGCTGCAACACATGTTAAATATAGTTACCAACTTTTTAGGAAAGCTGATCCAGTTGCTGTAGAGACTTTTGTAAACCTTATCAAGGAACAAGAGTGGCAAGATGTTTATAGTGCTGATACAGTAGACGATAAATATAATGCTTTCCTCAAGACTTTTCTCGTGCTCTTTGAAAGTTGCTTTCCATTATAACGTTCAAAACAGGGTACTAGCACAAACAGGCAGCCTGGGTGGCTGACTAAAGGTATAAGAATATCTTGTAGAACAAAGTGGCAATTATATCAAAACGTTAGAAACAGTCACAATCTAAATGCAGTAGCCCATTACAAACAGTATTGTAAGGTGCTTAAAAAAGTTATTAGGAAGGCAAAAAGTATGTGGTATGCAGATAGAATAGCTAAGTCTCAGGATAGAATTAAATCCATATGGTCAGTCATAAAGGAAGTTGCTGGTCTGCAGAGACAGGTTGAGGATATAGAATCAGTGCGTAGTGGGAATGTCCGTGTTACTGATAAGTCGCATATATGTACAGTATTTAATAATCACTTTCTGAATATAGCAGGTGAACTAAATAGAAACCTAGTCCCAACAGGGAATCATATAGCGCTCGTAGAAAAAAGTGTTCTGAGACTGTTACCTGAAATGCTCCTCCATGATACTGACAAGAGGGAGATTGAGTTAATAATTAAATCACTAAAGACCAAGAACTCTCATGGATATGATGGGGTATCTAGCAGAATACTGAAGCATTGTTCCATGTATGTTAGCCCAGTACTTAGCCATATCTGTAACTTTTCCTTTAGGAGTGGTCGGTTTCCTAACCGATTAAAGTACTCGGTAGTGAAGCCACTTTATAAAAAGGGAGACAGGGATAATGTTGATAATTATAGACCTATTTCTATGCCATCGGTGTTTGCTAAAGTTATCGAGAGGGTTGTATATACAAGGTTACTGCAGCATTTAAATTCACATAATTTGCTGTCAAATGTACAGTTTGGTTTTAGAAATGGCTTAACAACTGAAAATGCTATAGTCTCTTTTCTCTGCGAGGTTTTGGACGGATTAAATAAAAGGTTGCGAACGTTAGGTGTTTTCTTTGATTTAACGAAGGCTTTTGACTGTGTTGACCACAAAATATTACTGCAGAAGTTGGAACATTATGGAGTAAGGGGAGTAGCTTACAATTGGTTCGCCTCTTACTTTAAGAACAGAAAGCAGAAGGTAATTCTCCGCAATATTGACAGTGGTAATGATGTTCAGTCCCAATGGGGCACTGTTAAATGGGGCATTCCACGAGGATCGGTGCTGGGGCCACTGCTGTTTCTTATTTACATAAATGATATGCCTTCTAGTATTACAGGTGATTCAAAAATATTTCTGTTTGCTGATGACACCAGCTTGGTAGTGAAGGATCTTGTGTGTAATATTGAAACATTATCAAATAATGTAGTTCATGAAATAAGTTCGTGGCTTGTGGAAAATAATTTGATGCTAAATCACAGTAAGACTCAGTTTTTACAGTTTCTAACTCACAATTCAACAAGAACTGATATTTTAATCAGACAGAATGGGCATGTTATAAGCGAGACGGAACAGTTCAAGTTCCTAGGCGTACGGATAGATGGTAAGCTGTTGTGGAAAGCCCATGTTCAGGATCTTGTTCAGAAACTAAATGCAGCTTTATTTACCATTAGAACAGTATCTGAAATAAGTGACATTTCAACACAAAAAGTAGTCTACTTCGCATATTTTCATACGCTTATGTCGTATGGTATTATTTTTTGGGGTAATTCTTCTGATTCAAAAATGGTATTTTTGGCTCAAAAACAGGCTGTTCGAGCTATGTGTGGTGTAAGTTCGAAAACCTCTTGTTGACCCCTATTCAATAGTCTGGGAATTTTGACATTGCCCTCACAGTATATATTTTCTTTAATGTCGTTTGTTGTTAGCAATATTAGCTTATTCCCAAGAGTTAGCAGCTTTCACTCAGTTAATACTAGGCAGAAATCAAATCTGCATGTGGAATGCACTTCCTTGACTCTTGTGCAGAAAGGAGTGCAGTATTCTGCTGCATCCATTTTCAATAAGCTACCACAAGAACTCAAAAATCTTAGCAGTAGCCCAAACGCTTTTGAGTCTAAACTGAAGAGTTTCCTCATGGCTCACTCCTTCTACTCTGTCGATGAGCTCCTGGAAGAGCTAAAAAATTAAGCAAATTCCAGTGTTACATTCTTGATTTTCTTTATTTAAACTAACGACGTGTTGCCTGAATATGTTTCTTATATTTCATTTTATCTGTTTCTACAATCGTGTTATAATTTCATGTATTGACTCGTTCCATGACCTTGGAGACTTCTCCTTAATGTGGTCCCACGGAACAATAAATAAATAAATAAATAAAAAACTTTGCTTCTCGTTGGAGTAGGTCGTGTTTAAGATGGCTACGCCGATTCAGAATCCTGCCAAATGCGAAGTGCGCTCCATCATACGTTTTCTTCATGCAAAAGGTCAGTGACCAGTGGATATTCACAAATAAATTGTTCCTGTTTATCGGAACATTATCAATTGACAAAATGTAATGAAATGGTGTCGTCATTTCTCTGTAGGTAAGACCGATGTTCATGACGAACAAAGAACAGGTCGACCATCTGTGATCTTTGATGCCCTTCTTCGGAGAACGGAGGAAACAATTCATGCGAATAGACATCTCACATTGAAAGAATTGCATCAGATCATACCGGACGTGTCAATGACAACTCTTTATGACACTATAACTGTCAAATTAGGGTACAGGAAATTGTGTGCGCGCTGGGTTCCAAAACTGTTAACAGAAGAACACAAAAAGAAATGGATGGGCTTTGCACTCTACTTCCTCACACGCTATGCTGAAGCAGGTGATGAGTTCCTTGATCACATTGTGACAGGTGACGAGAAATGGGTTTATCACCATACGCCTGAATCCAAGCAACAATCAGTGCAATGGCGCCATTCGAATTCACCAAAAGCCAAGAAATGCAGTGAAGAAAATCATGGCTTCTGTTTTTTGAGACAGACAAGGCATTCTTCTGCTGGAATTTATGCCTCCTGGAATGACAATTAATGCTGCTGCATATTGCCGGACTTTGAAATGTCTTCGAAGGGCAATTCAAAATAAACTCAGAGGAATGCTGACAAGTGGAGTCTGCTTACTTCATGACAACGCTCGGCCTCACACAGCGCTCGTAACCAAAGCACCACTCAAACAATTCAAATGGGACGTATTGGACCATCCGCCATACAGTGCCCACCGACTTCCATATCTTCTGTTACCTGAAGTCACGTCTTGGTGGAAAATCATTCCACGACAATGAAGAGATCAAAGATGAAGTTGAAATGTGGTTCCGACAACAGGCGGCAACCTTCTGTGACTGTGGGATACAAAAGCTTGTGCACCGACTTAACAAATGTTTGGATAACAGGGGTGATTATGTCGAAAAATAACAAATAATCCAGTTAATAAGATGTAACTGACGTTTTCTAAATAAATGTTCTGTTTAAGGACTGCGAGCCATTGTATCTTTACTTTTCGAAATGCCCTCATACTTTCACTCACTAGTGTCCTGTGGCATGATCTTCTGGGACAGTGCAGCTAAGATTAAAAATGTATTTATCCTATAGAAGCATGCAGTAAGAATATTGTGTAAAGTTAATAACCGGACAGCTTGCAGAAGCTTCTTCGGGGACTGAGGGATTCTTGCAGTTACATACCAATATGTAAACATCCTAATGGTATTGTGTGTGAGTTTAGCATGAACTGTGCAAATCACAACCACAATACTAGAAGTAAAATTTAATTTCCATATGGATTATGCACTCCAGTCTAGGGTTAAGACATAATAATGATAAATATTTGCTATGCCATGCTAGCCTGCGACACTCCATAGGCCATATACTAAGATCAAAGAACATTAGTGAAGAATTGGTTAGTGATGTATATAAAATAGTACTGAGAAACATGTAATTTTAGCAGAAGAGGTGGTGACAGTTCACCTGCTTGGGCTATGGATGCTGATCCAATTTTTTCTTTGAAATCGACGTCACATTCTGTGTCTAGAGCGTTGTATGAATATGAATATGAACATGACTCTCAGTACCTGCTATGCAAATGTAATACAATTACTGTCTGATTTTCCTGTTATTCATTACCTCCACATAGCATTATATTCTGTGATTATTTTCAGAATCGTGCTGAAAAATCAAAAGCAAATTCCGAGGCCTTGTTGAAAGCATGTGACAACTTCAGGGATGATCTTCGCAGTGCCGGCATAATAATTAAGGTACATCTACTTCTGACAAGATTAAATGCTACGTTCAGCATGACTCTTTAATTCATTAAGAGGCAGACATAATAGAAAATTATTGAAATGAAGCTTAACTTGGAATGAGACCAGTCCAATCGTTAAAACAGTATTACCAGTATTCATTGTTGCAGTACATTATCTGCATGCAAGATAACAATTACATTTGATCTATGGTTCCATACACACATTCTTTGAATTAGTCATGTAATTATACTGTTTTGGTTTTTCAGGATCATAACAAAAAGTCATCTTGGGTGTACAATAAATCTGGAGTTGACAGAACAAAAACTACTGGAAAGATGTAAACCGTAATGATTTATGAAACTGTTGCATAATTTGAAACTTATTTATCAGTGTTGTCATTCTGTTACATCACTTCAGTCAGAACAACCATTGTAATATTGTTTCTTCCCATTTGTGTGAATTAAATAACTGAACTTATGTTTGAGTTTTATGATAGAATATACCCTAAATACAATCTTATAATTTGCACCACATGAAAGAGTTTGAAACTCACTGTCAAAAGAGCTATCTATAGCAGAGAACAAGTGTCAGATTCAGTTTTACTGTCTCATTTCTGTGCAAAGTAAAATAATTGATTTAAAAGTCAGAAAGTAATTGCGAATAACCTTCTATACCTGAACTAATCCTCAAGCAGAAGTTTTCGCCATTATTCTCTGAATTCAATGCTGTCACCACTTTGTGGTTCTCTTGCCATATTGTAATTTCCTCGCTGCCTTTGTCATAGATTTTCATCACAATATAATGTGTGGAACTTGGTTGTAGATGTTTAATTTGTGAGTGAAAAGCCTAAAAGTTGTGTTTACAAAAGATTTGTTTGGTTGCATATAAACCATTCGTAAATATATAGTCATGAAGTAGTTAAAATACTTGGAATTATAATTAAGCTGACAGTGTTCTGAGTGCTGCAGTGTGGGCTGTATACATTGCAGGATGCTGAAACGTCGTAGATACGTTCATTATTCACAGTGCTCATTGAGTATGCTGGAAAAAAGTAGTTTCTGCCATTGGTTGAAAATATGGTGTTGCAATCAGTCAGAATGTCAGTTGTTCCCTGTTTTGACATCAGTATGCTGTTCGTCACATTGTGACTCCTGAAGCTTTGGAAATCCCTAGGTTTCTTGTTGAAAACGTAATATAGAAGCATGTAATGGTGATGTCCACAGTACAACAAATGCCTATCATCTGCAGTCTAGTGGCCCCTTAGAATGCTTTAATAAGGCTTTGGCACATATGTTCTCAATTTACATTGGTGTTGAACAGAGGGCTATATGCAATACTGCCTATCATGACAGTTGCATACAACACAGCAGAGCAATAGTTTACATGTCTCACACCATTTTTCCTGATTTGTGGTCAAGAGGTTGAAACAATAATGGACACTTCACGTTCATTTTAACTTGATGATGGTCAGGATGTTTATGGCAAATAGCTAATCACCAGAACTGAAGAAATAATATAGCTGATGTGGTTATGGACATCTCACATCTATGATAAGGACCATGACTGTTATAATGATAGACACTGGCTTTTGAGCTGCAACTCAGGTGACCTAATGTGGTTGGTGTACCAGAAATGCACAACGTTGGTGTATCAGAAATATAATTAGTGCCACTGTAGCTGGCACTGAATCCTGTGTTGCCTATGAAGTCAAGGATGATAATCCTACATTGAGGAGACAAAAGAGTCAAGACATTATCCATTTCCTTCACATGAAGTTTTGTCATAGTCCTGAGGTGCAGATCTTCAATAGGGGTTTCCAATGCAAGGAACGTGAAGCTGTGTATGATGATCGTCATGCCTCAGTGTAAGTATCGTCTCTAATCGCTTCGATGTTGATGGGACATTAAGGCACAATCTCCATCCCCCCCCCCCCCCCCTACTCTAAGTAACTCCATTTAAATGTCAAAAGGATCGTGCAGACATATCAACATGGCCAAAACCAAGGATCCATCATCAATGTCATATGAAGGACTAGACCTTTTCCAATGATGGGGAGGAATACCGTGTGTGGTACACCACTGCCACGGTGTAGTGGTTATAGTTGTTGGCTTGTGAAGTACAGGTCACCAGTTCGATTCTGGCCCCCTGCAATTATCATTTAAGATTTGTAATTTGTTGGAAATTCTGGGAGTTATTTGCTTACAGAATGTTGAAGTTCACTGGAACATTCTGTTGATTCATAAATCTCAGCACTATCTACTGAGGCAGGCAGTTTAACTCAGTCCTTTTGTATATGCTTAATTAAAGTGCTTACAGTGTGGGGTGTTAGTTCATGTTGATGGCCCTGTTATTGTGACTGGTACTTGATTGCAGATTCTACATGATCATGTTACATATACAAGAAGTTTAATATAGCATGTCTAATTAAAATCAGTTTGTAGGTGATATGAACTACACCTTTGATACACTAGTTAGATGTAACAAACATATATTATCACAATTGCTGGAAAGCTCTTTGCCAAAAATCTATCAATGTTGTGAAGTTGCACTGTTTAGTTAGGTTAAATGTAGAATAATTCAACAAAATCTGAAATCTAGTTTTTTCCATACTGCTTCAGTGCCATCATACTCACTTATAATTTGCCAACTAATCACATTAACAACCTTGGTATAGTGGGTGTACATAAATGTGCAAAAGCTTAAATAAAATTAAAAAAACTACTTCACATTAATTTCATTTTCTTTCAGAGTGTATTGGGTCTGGTTGTTTCAGATTTAGCAGCATACCTTAGCACCACCACAGGTGTATAATTTAATATGTAACTAGAGCAAGAACTGTTAGCCGTTCCTTGCTCTGTTTGTATAGTGCTTCTGTACAATTTATTAATCACCCTTCTTGACAGTGTTACCCACTCTACACCAGAGCTTGTGTTTTTTCTATAAACTGTTAGCAAAATCATTTAGTTAGTCTTTAATAAAAGATGGTCTGCTCATGTGCATGTAAATAAAGGAAAGTGAACAATGCATGCAAACTGCATTGTTTGTTTGGGCTGCTCCTAGCATTACATATATTGTTACCACAGGAAGGATTTCAGATCCTGCTAACTTCATGTACAAGTTCCAACATTGGTGTCTCGTCCAATATGCCTTATCTGTCTAGGCTGACTGCTGTAAATAATCTCAGGGCAGTGATGACTGAGACTACTAGCCACCTGGCATACTATTTAATCATAGCTGTTATATGGACATAAATAGTTTGGACAAGAAGAGAATAGAAGCTTTCGAAATGTGGTGCTACAGAAGAATGCTGAAGATTAGATGGGTAGATCACATAACTAATGAGGAAGTATTGAATAGGATTGGGGAGAAGAGAAGTTTGTGGCACAACTTGACCAGAAGAAGGGATCGGTTGGTAGGACATGTTCTGAGGCATCAAGGGATCACCAGTTTAGTATTGGAGGGCAGCGTGGAGGGTAAAAATCGTAGAGGGACACCAAGAGATGAATACACTAAGCAGATTCAGAAGGATGTAGGTTGCAGTAGATACTGGGAGATGAAAAAGCTTGCACAGGATAGAGTAGCATGGAGAGCTGCACCAAACCAGTCTCTGGACAGAAGACCACAACAACAACATATGGACATACATAGAAATTGTTTCATGCTGAGGCAGTGTGTCATCTGTGCTATTCAGAAGGGATTTTGTCTTCATAAGAGATGTGTAGTGCCCCAATAGATGATGCATTCTTACAACAAGCAAAAGTTAGAGAGACACATACCATTGCTGTGGTAAATGGACTGTCAGATTGTGATAAGTAGTTACACGTATTGGATAAATTGGTTACGTATACAGTTCTGCATAGAGAGGCTGTTTAATGACAAAATAAATGAAAGACTTTAGTGTAAGCTTAAAAAAATGTTGACTCAAATTAAGTTTGCCATGAGCCCAGTACCAGCTCTAAACTAAAAATATTTCTTAGTTAGTTTGTTTCCATTCTTGAAAACTGTTTTCGTAACAACAACAAAATTAAATGCAATAATAGAAACTCTTCAAAAATAAAGAAGAAGAAGATTGTCTCAATAAAAAGATTAGATTAATAAAATTATCACTGTTTTCAAGTATAGAAGGGAAGATCTTGTAATTACAGAGAACTTTCGTATTATAAATAGTGTCATAAAATATTGTGGAAGGTTATTAAAAAATCTGGGAATATGCATATCAGGTCTCAAACTCTACTAAGACTACTAGCTGTACATTTACTCAGTACATAATAAAATTTTTAAAATTATGAAATACCACCAGTTGTAATATTTTACAATTTATAGAAGTTATTTTATCCTGTCAGATATAGCAATTGATGACAGAAATTTTATTTATATGAAAATTGTATCGCATTGTAAACCTTATTCAGTGCAACTAACACAATTCAAGCAATTATAGAATGTTCTTCGAGTAATCCATTGAGGGATGCCAGGAGTAGGCTTACCATATCTTGAGGATTAGCCTGGACTGCCCTGGTTTTAAGTGCTGTCCAAAATTTGAGAATTTTACGACTTGTGAAGAGTATTTTTTTAGACCTATGTGTTCGACATTGCATTTTTAGACATTCGCATATGGCCAAGCCTCCATCAGACAATCTTGGAGCAAGCACTGATATCAATGGGGGAGGCATAGCTACCAATTGTGAAATATTTTTTCACTTATGTTTGGCCATTTGGCAGCACAGCAGGAGCAATGTGTTAATGTTGTCATGTGTGCAGTAACTCCTCTACATGTTTAGTCATTATCATCTCTATTCATTTTATGTTTCATCCTTTAGCAATGGGCAAAAGAAAGTGCTTGTTTAATGTTAACCTACAACAGGAATACAAATTTTTGAAATTGTGTAATGACAGTAATAATGAATATGTTTTTTGTACTATGTACATTTCCTGGAGAATTTTCTGTTACACATAAAAGAAAGAACAATACTAAAGACAAAACATAGGCATGCCATTAATGTTACTTGTTCACCAGACATAAGAGATTTTTTTTAAAGCTAAAGATGGGAATTATGATCTGGAGTGTGCTAATAAAGACTCTATATTGTCATACTGTACACAACAGACTGCATATCTAAATTGGTTAAAAAGTTGAATGATCCAAAATTGTTATCTGCTAGAGCTAAAAGCTGAGGTAATTATTGTTAATGTTACTTCACCATTTGTATATGATAATGCATTGTGTTCTTTGGAAAACATTAATTATGTAACGGTAATGATGAATCAATAGCTCAAACAGAAGTGAAGTAAAACTTGATCCAATTGCAAAATATTTTAGTCTGGAACAGGGAATACAAGGTAAACTTTTAAATTTTGATGAAATATCATGTGAAATTGCACAAATTTTGACTCATTATCTCTTGCAGCATCTGAAAACATACAAACATGAAGGAAAGTTGGTTTATTATATTGCTGATAAAGCTACAGTAATTTTGGTAGTGTGAAGACGGGGGGGGGGGGGGGGGGGGGGGAATGAAAATGTGTTCAGAAAACTTCAAATCAATGTAGATAGACCTGTTTTAGGAATTGGTTATCCAGCCCACATTGTACATAAATCATTTCTGAAAAAAGTCATGCTCATTGAAAAATACAACTGAATAAATAAAGTGTAATGTTTCAATAAAATGTTAAGACTTTCAAGTAATTTCAAAAATATGTCTTGGATTGGACACAAAAGATGTCGTTAATACGTCCTGGGTTGGACCCAAAAAAGTATGGTAAGCCTAGACAAGGGAGAAATTGTAGTGCTCATTCCAAAAATTTCAATTATATGACTACTGCTATTCACCATCTACTTCTTTTGCTGTACTATTTTATATGAAACAGGTTGCAGAACTGATCCTATTTTCAGGTGATGAAAGTATTCTTGTAAAGTCAAGGAGAGAAGCATCAACAGGGAATTTTTGTAATAATTATTTGCTGGTTTTGCACGAATCATTAGGGTAGCTCAGGGATGCAGGGGTCTACTTGAATTGACTATTTTTACTGTAGCTGTATATGTGATGAAAGTGGATCATATTTCTACAAACCAAACAGCCCACAGTGGGTAGAGTCTACTACTGATTAAAAGCTCCAGCACTGCCAAGATGTTAATTTAAATATGTCAGTAGTCATAGGGTACATCTGTATTAAAATGTATTTATGATAGCCAAAAGGGAAAAAGGCTGTTGACTTTTCAGCTATAAATTTAAATTAGAGAATTGACTTTGGACTGAAGTACTGCTTATTGTGACAGCTAATTTTAAATACGTGCTATGACTTTTCAATTGCCAAAAGTTATGAGAATGCCCAGTTGATGCTGAAACATGAAGTTTCTTCAATTCTAGTAAATTTCTTATCTCCCTCCAGGACACTATGGGTATTCACAAGAAAGAATTGTGAAAGAAATTTTGTGATAAAGGGGTATGGATGTCTGAAACATCATCAAGCAAGTTTGTGGTATCACATGTAGCACTCCCTTATTGATTACAAAATACAAGCACCTCAAAAGTGCAGCAGTAGATGCATACATTAGGTAACCGCTGGAAGTAATAGACAACAAAGCAATTCAGAAGCATGTTTCTAGATTTGATACCAGTAGATTTGACCATCATGTGAGTGTTACAGAGATGCTTCATGAACCCAAATAGGAATTTGTGGAGGAAAGACAACATTCTTTTCACAGAACACTATTGAGAAAATTTAAAGAACCAGGATTGGAAGCTGACTACAGTATTATTCTACTGTTGCCAACCTACATTTTGCATAAGGACCATGAAGATAAGAGAAATTATGGGTCATACAGAGGCATGTAGACAGTTGTTTTTCCCTTGCTCCCTTTGTGAGTGGAATAGGGAAGCAAATTACTAGTAGACGTACAAGGTACCCTCTGCCATGCATCATATTGGAAGTATGTATGTAGTTGTGTAAGTGTAGTCACTCTCCAATCTAGCTGAACTGCCAAAAGTACTGCACAAATAGCCAGCTTCCAACTAAAGCATAGAAAGATAAAGTCCAAGTAACAATCCTAACATACTCATAAAAAAGTCCAATGCTTAATTTTAGAGGTCAACAAATACAAATCACTTAACAGTCCTCGTAAACTGAACTGGTGTGTTGGTTGGTCAGTATTCAGTTTCAGGTACAGGCCTCATAATGGGCCAGTGCTATATGCCAATGGAAATGCAGGTAAGGATATGGTAGATTGGTGGTACTGAACCACCTGTAAGTTGCAGGTTTAGCCTTTCATCCAGTAAAGATACAAGATTTGTCCTTAATTTAACCACGCATAAGAGTTGTAGCACCCTGGTGTATTCTGGGGTCAGCAAGGAGATAGGGAGGCAGTTATAAAGGTATCTCCAAAGGAATGAGCAACTTCTCAGTGTCATGTAGTCGACTTGTGGCTGGAGATAGTGATGCTGGGTTGTGGAGAAGGGTCATTGATGGCAGGGGCTCTCTGTCAGTTGGGACACTCCAGAGTGTGTCACAAAAGTCTGCATCAGGACTTGGCTTTGGATAAGGGTACTGATTGTATGGGTTTCATGCTGTTGGAAACACATGATCTGTAATTTGTTTTCATTCCACCCTAAATAGTTGTGACAGAGACAAAAGGAAGTGCTTGCTGTATCAACATGGTAACAACTGGTTCCAGTGCCAGGTCAGTTGATTGTGCTCATTTAAGATCCTCGCTGGGCTACACTTGTTTTCTGCAAGAGTTCCAAAATGTGGTGAGAATGCCTCTTGTAATATTATAGACAGCTCTCTTCCATGTTGAACTTGAAGGCTCAACCATCCAATCTTTTTGCTGATTGGATGTTGGTTGAGAAGGTGGGAAAGTAGTTTTGGAAAATGTGCGGTAAGTAAAAAATTGCTTGATTTTGAAAGAAGTCCAAAAACTCGAGCTATTCGTTGGGAATTTCGGAAACGCTGTGAAAATATTTCTGATACACTGGAAGAAGAGAGTACTTCAACATTTCGACATAGAATTTACTTATAGGCTAATAACGTTTCTTTCAAAACAGTAAACATTAAAAATGGGTCACACCATCAGACACAAAACACGTGCAGAACGTTAACAGTGGGATTTAACGACAATCATTTTAATCTTCAGTCCTTGTCTGTTTAAGAAATAAAAGTTTTGTAGTTTAGCTCTTAGTGGTTGCTTAAAACTTGTGCACACGCGCCGTCAAATGGCGCACATTCCGAAATAATGCTCCTACACAAATCGTTTGTTGCGAAACAGAAACAATATTGTCACAGTTTCACAGACAATGGAGCTTTACGTGGCACATCCTTTCCCTCAGTGCTAATTCTGCATTTTTTTTTTTCAATTAGAAATGGTTGAACAGTTGTACGTTAGCCACTATTCCCCTCTTCTTGCAACGCGGCCCCGTTACACTTGACGTTAATTTCGAATTTACGTTTTCATTCACGTCTGTTTTGAAAAAGCCCTGTGATTTCATCTTTTGGAACACAGGGTAAAGAAGTTTTGAGAACTTAACTCTAGGATTTCCTTGAAAAACAACTTCAGTAGTTTCTTCAGAACTTGTTTCCGACACGTTATCCTCTAGTGATTTTTGAAATTATTATTTTTTAAATTAATGGAACACTTCGTAGCGAAATTCTATGGGATTGTGTTCAGCAATAAAGTGCGTGTCCATGATCCAATGTATTTTTTTACGAACAAAGACCAGAGTAGTATCTTTCTTTTCATTTTAAAATAATTATTTTTCTATGCAACGTTATATTTTGTGTAGCAAGTGAAAAACGTTGACCAAATTCTCTTAGTAGAAGGAGGCAGGATGAGTCACACACCTGAGAACCTAGAACTTTCACAAGTGCAGCACGCACCTGGCAGCACGCCAACACGAACGGGTCCTGGAGTGGTGGGTATTAGAATACAGGACATTCGTTCCCGAGAACTGTTCAGTTCTCGGATCGTTTACCACCACATTGAATTTGTTTGGGGAGTGTAGGATCTGAATATCCAACCGGCAATCCTGATTTAAATATCCCGTGTCTTCCAAAAATCGCTCACGGGAAAAAAAGAATAAAGTTGCTGCTTTAAAACACGTCGCAGCATCCTGATACAACTGAGCTAGTGCTTCGTCTCTAATAACATCGGCGTCGACAAGAAATAAAGCTGTCGTCTTTCTTAGTTCTTGCAAAATGTTTGATGCGTGTTTTTCATAAACACGGCCGAGCCGTTCATCTGAACTGTTGCTCCAGCAGATAACGACTAATGACTTCACTTCCTGTGGCGTATTGTAAAGAAAGAAGGAAGAACTGTACCTACGATTTAAGGTGTTCGCATGTTTCATGAGTTTCACATTAACGAAAAATCACGGAGACACGGAAATTCGTACAGCTAACCTTGTCATAATTTAGTAAGAAGTTTTTCGTCCCCTCATCAGTCGATTCCCTCAAAAATGACTTTACGGCGCAACTATTGGCTAGCTCGTAGCATGTGAACTAACTTTATTAGCTGTGCGCAGCTTAGCAGAACGGGCGCTGGGTCAATGTACTTCCGGTGGTGCCGGAAGTTCGCCGTTGTAAAGAGGAGGAGGAGGAGGTTGTTAATGTTCTCGTTTTATTTCAAGAAGAAGATAGAATCGTCTGCGCCCATTGACATAGTATCCGGCGCTAATTAACTTGAGCTTCCCGGCCAGAGCGCGTCACGCAGATAGTGGTAGCTATCCAATTTGTGCCGATTTCCGAGTTTTACGCGATTACGTATATGCGAGATTCCGTTTCTGAAACGCATTTCACTGGAGGCAACTCTGTTGTATCGTGCACTGGAAAATTGTTACGTGACTAATAAAAATTTTCATTAGTGCTTCTCATTTTGTGTAAATCGTTAAAAACACGCATACTTGTTTTCCGCAGTGACATGGTAAAACGAGTCTAAAATCTCCCCGTTATAACATACAACTAACCGTTAGCATCTGCAGAAACGTAGATGACGGGGGAAATGTGGTTTTTATCCAACTGTCGTGAGCGACGGGGAAATCGTTTATTGTCACGCCTTATATAATGATGATCGTTAATAGTTTGCACTGCATTTTGCACTAGCGGAACTTTGAACTTAATTAATACGATAAGATGCATTTTCGTCCAAATTCTAATTGGACATTAACTAGAGTAAGCGCAGACCAACAGTGATAAGACACTGCAAGCGTTTTGTAATGTTGAGAAAGGCAAGGCAAAGAGAGGTACTACAGTGGTAAAGGTACTGAATTTGCATTCGGGAAGAGCGGTGCTTCACGTCATCCAAATTTAGGCTTTCCGTGGTTTGCCTAAATCAATTAAGGTGAATTCCGGGTTGGTCCCTTTGAAAAGTGCACGGCCAATTTCCTTCTCTACCATTGTCCAATCAGAGCTTGTGCTCCAACTCCAGTAGCCTCGTAGTCGGCGGGGCGTTAAGCTATAATCTGCCGTTTTTCCGTGTAAAAGGAAGTTACCGCCAGTGTTTGTATTCAGTGATAAGTACGCGATGGTGAGTAACTGAGTTGCAATGAATTAGGGCAACCTAACCGGTAAAGTAGCACCCTCAATCGCCCTGGAGGCGGGAACGCATCGCGTCGACTCCTCGAGAAACCAGACGCGTTTCGGAGCCGTATTGATTCAGGATCACTTAACAAGCGTGCACAACCTTTGCAGTAAGATTGAAACTAAGACCAAGGCGCGTACAACGCGCTCTATAATGTCCCGGTTATGCACAGAAGTATTAGTCAGGTGACACGGGGAACCACACAAGCGCCCGCATGTCAGTGGAATGTTCCTCAGACCATTGTAACATACTTCTGTCTGCAGGTTGCTGTAGTCTAATCAAACGAACGTACATGATCGGACAGCAGCTTCCTGTATCGTTCGCCGGTTAGAGACGATGGGAGACGTGCCACAGGCCCAATGTCATCCCATGCAGATATCCACCACATAAAAATATCTGCCTAAATGGTTCTATACTGGAAAGTGAGATGCGCCGCATCTTGTGGTTTTAGACACACGCGTACCCAGCCATACGTATGCCAGCGTGAACCACGAATTTTCAGTCCAGGTGACCTCCTTCCGTGCTTCGAGACACGAATGGCGGTTTCTCTGGGAAAGTGATTCACACTGTGTCGTGTGGTGTGCGGTCAGCAAAGGTGCACATGTACCACGTAGCTAGTATGTGGTATGGTGCACACGTTTCAGCACTGAATGGGTGAGTGGTTTGCAGCACTGTGATCGTTGTATATACTCTTTCTCCCGACGTCGACCCCTGTGATCAAGACTTTATTGCCCCAGGCAGTTGATATCCTTGACACGATGTCATGCGAAAAACTCAGTGCCTCCGCGATTCCAGAAATCAAGTCTCTCATGCGTCGGGCGACAGCGAAATAACAACGTTCATATGCGCTTACATAATGCTGCTTGCCTATACTGATCTCGACCTGTTATCCTGAAGTCCTGTACAACGCCCAGTGGCAACCTGGTAGCGTGACACGGCAAACTTGACCACTGGCTCAAACAAGCGCTCTCTCCAGCGCAGCAGTTATTCCTAATTCAGCTGCTCATGTATCTAATATGCTTTCTTGTCATATTTAAAGAGATGCAAAGGAAAACATGAGTTTATACACTGGAGCGACAAAGTAACTGGTATGAGCATGCGTATTCAGATACAGAGATATGTAAACAGGCAGAATACTGCGCAGCAGTCGGCAACGCCTATATAAGACAACAAGCGTCTGGCACAGTTGTCAAGATTTAAGTGAGTTTGAACATGGTGTTATAGTCGACGCACGAGCAATGGGACCCGAGGTAGTGATGAAGTGAGGGATTTTCCCGTACGACCATTTCACGAGTGTAACGTGAAAAATCGGGAATCCGGTAAAACATTAAATCTCCGGCATCGCCGCGGCCGAAGAAAGATCCTGCAAGAACGGGACCAACGACAACTGAAGAGAATTGTTAAACGCAGCAGAATTGCAACCCTTCTCCAAAGTGTTTCAGATTTCAATGCTGGGCTATCAGAAAGTGTCAGCGTGTGAACCATTCAACGAAACATAATCGACATGGGCTTTCGGAGCCGAAGGCCCACTCGTGTACCGTTGATGACTGCACGACACAAATTTTTTAACATTGACATTGGACTTTTGATGACTGGAAACATGTTGCCTGGTCGGACAAGTCTCGTTTCAAATTGTATCGAGCAGATGGACGTGTACGGGTATGGAGAAATGGTTCAAATGGCTCTGAGCACTATGCGACTTAACTTCTGAGGTCATCAGTCGCCTAGAACTTAGAACTAATTAAACCTAACTAACCTAAGGACATCACACACATCCATGCCGGAGGCAGGATTCGAACCTGCGACCGTAGCGGTTGCTCGGCTCCAGACTGTAGCGCCTAGAACCGCACGGCCACTCCGGCCGGCCGGGTATGGAGACAAACTCATAAATCCATGGCTGTTCGAGCTGGTGGATGCTATGTAGTGGTGTGGGGCGTGTGAGGTTTGAGTGATGTGGGATCCCCGATGCTTTTACATACGACTCTGCCAGGTAACACGTACGTAAGCATCCTGTCTGATCACCTGCATCCATTCATGTCCACTGTGCATTCCGACGGACTTGGGCAATTCCAGCAGGATAATGCGACACCCAGGACGCCCACAATTGCTACAGAGTGGCTCCAGGAACACTCTTCTGAGTTTAAACACTTCCACTGGCCACCAAACTCCCCAGACGTGAACATTATTGAGCATATCCGGGATGCCTTGCAACGTGATGTTCAGAAGAGATCTCCACCCCCTTCGCACTCTTACGTATTTATGGACAGCCCTGAAGGATTCATGGTGTCAATTCCCTCCAGGAGTACTTCAGACATAGTCGAGTCCATGCCACGTCGTGTTGTGGCACTTCTGCCCGCGGGTGCCCTATACGATACTAAGCAGGTATATCAGTTTCTTTGGCTCTCAGTGTACATAGCTTTAAGAACTTCAGTTATCTGACTTACTAGTGTGGTCTGTACCTGACTCAGAAAATCCAACAAAAATTGTTTCACATTTGCATTTCGAAATAGTGACAGCAGCGTTTAGTCGAAAACGAAGTTACTACCCTTCTGTAGTCTCTACGGAAAAATGGCAAAGCTGTAGAAATTGTTTGCTAAATAACATTTCAGAAACTTTGTGGAGCGCGTTTGAGAATGTTAGTACCCGTCCGTGGGTGTGAGAGAATACGACAGGCCTGTAACAGTACTGGAGATGGCGTGGGAGCGCTTGCTTGAGCTGCGTTTTCGCAGATACGCTACGTCTTTCAGTGTGCAGAAGTATTAACCACAGTCACATCTTTATCTTCATTCTACTCCCGTATCATTTCTATGTGAGTCATAACTCTACTAAAGGATTATTGTATGTTAGCTCACAATCGGACCTATATTTTGTACAGCGTGTAGCTGGTGGCTGAGGTCAGTAGTGAACAACATTATATCAGTATTTACGTCATTTGCAGACTAATAATTATAGCTATTACAAGTCATATGTTTTTAAGTTGGTTAACAGCTAACAGTCTCAATGCGAATTATGTTATTCAAGGTTTCTCAGCTGATAATATTTATTTAATTGGTAAACTTTATGAAACAACAGCCAAATCTGCAATGTTTTTCGGCTGGAGAGCCAAAGAGACTTAAGTGAAATCGTCTATTACACACAGCTGCTGTGGTGAAGGTAAATGGCCGCTGTGATGAAATAGGAAGGGTACAGTGCGAGCATATGGATGCCCCCCCCCCCCCCCCCCCCCTGCGGGTAGGGATTGGCGAACGATATCGAGCGGCTTTTCGCAGCCTATTCTATAAGCTGGCGCATGCGCGTACGTTGCGTGGCAATAGAACTGCGAAGCGATGCTGCTTTTGTGTAGAGTTAACGTCGCAGTGGCGGCGTGGCCATTAGTTGCAGATCAACGTTCTATTATCTACTTGAGAGTGGTGCCGCACATCGCTATCCATTAGTACAGCGCGTCATCACACTTCCCTCAACAGAGCAGATAAGCAGAATGCGGCCAACGCAGACAAGTGTTGACAACCTACAGAAGTTTGCCTCTTACATAGTAAGAGTGTGAAACGAAGCAGCGCAAAATCAAATCGAAGAAAACTGTCAGTTGGTACATGCATGAACTATAGACCGATATTCTTTGGAAATAACACAGAATACATTGTGGAGCATCATCACTAATAATTATTTTTCTGGTGTTTGGTAATGGTTTAATGATTACACTTTTATTTCCATAGTTGACGTGATCTCATTTGCACAAACCGGACCTGAGCAGCGTATGGAAGGCTGCCAACGTTCTTCTCTTGAGATTTTTTTCTTAGAATATTCCGCACAACTTTCTAAAACATTTTTGACAGCTACCTAACAACTCTTCCGATTTTAATTATACAATGTTCCTCCAACGAGTAGCCGGCCGCGGTGGTCTAGTGGTTCTAGGCGCGCAGTCTGGAACCGCGCGACTGCTACGGTCGTAGGTTCGAATCCTGCCTCGGGCATGGATGTGTGTGATGTCCTTAGGTTAGTTAGGTTTAAGTAGTTCTAAGTTCTAGGGGACTGATGACCACAGATGTTAAGTCCCATAGTACTCAGAGACATTTGAACCTCCAACGAGTACAACAAATCGGCGACTTCTTCACAGCCCTTTTCTGCATAGGTTCGTTGTACACTATAAAAGAGTTTTGTATGGATCGAATAGACTTTATCAGTAGTTCAAAATAGGTTATACAATCTTTTTGTAAGCAATAATGCTCGTAAATGAGCTATAGTTTCCCGCTGCCATTCCACTGACCTCAAGCCCGCTTCGTACCTTATCAGTAAACGTGTTCATCTTATTTTTTCGTTTCAGAACGTACACATTAGTCTTTTATTTCCAACTATGTGTAGAATGAGGTGTTTCCAGTGTTGACATTAATTTTACCGTCAGAGACGAGTAATTTTTAGCTTAAAACGTAGTGCTAGGACTATCCTGAAAGAAGAGATACAAGTCCAACAAAGCAGAGAAATAATCACGTTCACACTGTCGGCGATACTGACGCTGTCGTTTTTTTCTGTTGTCTGAATGGTGTACCATATTTACCAGAAGTGGGCTGCGGCACCATTGTGCTCACACGGTAAGCACAAAAGTGTCATGCCGTTTACATAATCCGTCAAATGCAGCGTTCGTGATGTGTGAGAACAGAAAATCTGTGAAGTTTGGAAGATGGGAGAAAGTTACTGGCAGTACTGAAGCTGTGAGGACTTTTCATGAGTCATGCGTGCAATTTTAATTCTCCCAGCAAGTTTCCAAATATCGCCAACTCCACTGGAGAGTGGAAGAGTCATTCACGAGAAACACTTCCTACACTGCAATGTGCGGGCAATTAGAAAAATGGTTCAAATGGCTCTGAGCACTATGGGACTTAACATCTATGGTCATCAGTCCCCTAGAACTTAGAACTACTTAAAGATAACTAACCTAAGGACATCACACAACACCCAGTCATCACGAGGCAGAGAAAATCCCTGACCCCGCCGGGAATCGAACCCGGGAACCCGGGCGTGGGAAGCGAGTATTCTACCGCACAACCACGAGCTGCGGACGCGGGGCAATTAAACTTGCACAGGCTTTCTGTAACTGAGAATAGGCAAAGACCAGTGAAATGTCACTCCACTTGGTAATAACCAAACAAAATAAATATATAAATTTAAAACTTCAGCTTCGCACAGGAAAAACTTGGAAGCCACTATTTTGGAACAGGAAAGGTTTACTAGTCGAATTTTTTTACTTCGAGAGCACGTGTCGATGCTGTTGGCTACCCTCGGACGTTCCAAAAATTTCCTCGGTCTAATCTAAACAAAAGCTGAGTAACGCTATCGCGTAGAATTTCTTAACTGTGCTCGGCATACGAGAACGTTTACATTAGGGTTTAAAGAGTTTCGCAGACGACGTAGTGCTTCTGGAAGAGGCTATAAACACATGTAGCTAGCAGCTGAAACACATCTACGTTTTTAGAATAAAAAAGCTCGTACACAGGTTCTCAAAATTAGAGGGAATTCTTCAGATAAGTTACTGAAGTTACGTTCAAGTATAAATCCAGTTAATAAGTAATGTTTATATGCTTATATGTTTACGTTGTGGGTAAATGTCGTGAAACTTTCATTTTTCTAAGTTAAGGTCTGTTGCTGCTTACTTTCTTGTGTTGCACAACGCGGGACAGGAAGATGAGCCGTAGCCGTATCGATCCGTGCACTGAATTAACAATGAGCGCTTGACTGGTACGCAGGCCAACTCGCTCGTAATTTTAAGTCGTTTCTCCTTACCTACGAAGGCAATGCTGGAGGCGCAGAGTAAATATTTCACTCTGCAGCGGAGTATGCTCTGTTTTGAAACGTGCTGTCAGATTCAAGCTGTGCGCCTGATTGGTACTCGATCCATAACGTGCCATTTTGTGGGCAGTACTCTTACCGCTTGAAGTTCTGCTAATAGCTGTCTTCTACTTTCTGTACCTCACAAAAGCTGTTTCACAAACCCTGCTGGACTAGCACTCCTGAAGGAAAAATATAGAGGAGAAATGGCGTAGCCAGAGCATAGGGATTGTTACCAATATGAATCTTCCACTCCGAAGCGGAATTTGGACGGTTTTGAAACTTCCCTGTGGCTTAAACCTGTGTGCTGAAGAACTGACTACAAGAGAGCTTCTGTGAAGTTTGCAAAGCAGGAGAGAGATACTGGCAGAATCTAAGCTGTGAGGATGCGTCGTGAATCGTGCCTAGATAGCTCAGCTGTTAAGACCATCGCACACAAAAGTCTAGGTTCCTGGTTCGAGTCCGGCTCCTGCGCACAGATTTCATCTGCCAGGAAGTTTCCCATTTCCTCCACCATTTTCCAGACGTTGTAGCACCAGGGAACGCACCCAACAAGTGAAGTGAAAGTGACAAATACAGCGTTAGCTTACGATTATGATGTAGGCACCCTATTAAATCGGGAACAACATCAACCAGGATTAAAAACTTAATAGCAAATCTCAGGTTTGAAGACTTCGCCTAATCTGACGAGTTGGCCCTTGAAGGGTCCAAAGTTATATCTAGTGGAGAGCTGAAAATGTAAGCAGCTACATGCGCGTTTGATTTTGTGTAAATCAAAGAATGCTGAACAATAGGTACCAGCCGAATGAGGCACTGCAGTCGTTAAGACACTGACCTCATGTTTGGGAGGCCATCCTGATTTTGGTTTTCTACGGTTTTCCTAAATCGTTTCGGGCGAATGCAGGAATGGTTCCTTCAGCAAGGCCAGGGCTGACCACCTGTCATACCCTCATAAAAATGAACTTATTTATTCTCTATGTGTGTATATTTTGAGCTATTTTTGAATATATTATGATGACAGATCCTTAATATTTGTGAGATGATCACCAGATGAATAAATCTGATCAAATACTATAAAAGTTGATAAAATAGGAGTCAGAACAAGTACAGAAACATTTATACACTCTCTCTTGCATTACCTCCCGCATATATCATAAAAACCGCTTATCCATCCAGAAAGGATGTTTATTTTATACTAAAGCTGATATCGAGCAGTGGAAAAGTCTCCAGGTGTGGTCACCTTTCGTACGTCAAGGAACTGAGGGTAAACCACTGTTTAACGTGTCATTTGTAAAGGGGGCGGGGTTTCATAGCAGTAGTTGTCCGATCTGCATTGTAGTGTACAGAATTGTGTTAGGTACAATAAGCAAGACACGAGGCACCGCCTCATCATGAGAAGAATTTTCTTGTCATTCAGGCGAGCTGCAGAGTTTCGGTAGATCTCTGCACGAGATGCGAGATGCATCAGTTCGCATGCAGCCAGGAATGCATTCTTTTGTCCATATACAAAGAACTAGTCGAGTAGTTTCCTCGAAAGCCATATAGAGTTGACTTTGTTAAGATTTTGTGTGCGTCCAAAGTACCTAGGATATATGTTCTAGGCTGGCCCCAGTATCAGAGGATCTCACATGACTTTTCTGTACATTATAAACACACTGCTTGGCAAAAAAAAGTGGAACACCCAGAAAGGGGAAGAGTAAACGCAATGACACTTCACGGGGTGAGAGGATATGTTATGTTATTGCAGTGATGGCGTCATGTTAACAAAGAACTTGGCAGTACGAGTCCACTGATCAGTACGATGTTTCACCACCTCTGGCCTGGATGCACGCACTGATTCGGTTCTGGAGGGTGTCATAGAGCCGTTATTTTCTTTCCTAAGGCAAGCCGGCTAACAACTGTTGTAACTGGCCATTTATACCCTGGATACTGGTACAGGGATGGAGCAGGAACTGATCCCACACGTGTTCTATCGGGGTCAGCTCTGGGGATCTTGCCGGCCACAGGAGTGCCTCAACATCACGCAGACACGTCATCGAAACACGTGCCATGTATGGATGAGCAATGTCTTGTTGAAAACTGTCACCACGATACTGTCGCATTAGAGGTACCAGGTGAAGATCAAGGATGTCCGTGACGCTCCGTTGTGCCACCAGAGGTTCCTCAGTCAGCGACGTGCAGTCATACCCGAAGACTTCCCACACCCTGATGCCAGAAGTAACAACACAGCTGTACCTCTCCAGAACACTGGAAGAGTGGGCCCTCTCCCCAAGTTGCCGCCATACTCGCCGGCCATAGTCATCCGGGGTAGTGCAAAACACCGACTCATCGTGGACACATGACTCTCTACAACACTCTCTACAGTAAATTGTTGATTTCTTAGGATGGATAGGATGTGTGACTGCTGTGTACGGATGCAGGAGGAGCTGGCCACTGTTCGCGAACAGCTGAACGTGCTGTTGGCCACGGTCAGCCGTCTTCAGGCTGCTGCCTCGGAGTGTAGCGGCAGTGGAGAGTCTGTTGCGTCGCATGGTGCACCCTAGGTGCTACATGCTTCACCCACTGTCCCTTCTGTCGAGACATCTTCGCAGGTACCGGGCGCGGTTGGGTCACCCTCTCCCCAAGGGGAGTGGCGCGTTCAACAGCGTTCGCGTCACACGAGGCGGAGAGTCAATGTGGAGGCTGGCCGTGTGGCATCGCCTGCTGTACCTGTGAGTGGACATGTGGCCGCTCCTTCAGAAAGATCCTAGCAGGCACGCAAGGGGAGGGGTCTATTAGTGATTGGGAGTTCCAATGTTAGGCAGGTGATGCAGCCCCTTAGGGAAATAGCGGAAAGAAGGCCACTGCTCACTCTGCTTGCCGGGAGGTCTCATCCGAGATGTGGAGGAGGCCCTGCCAGCGGCGATAGAGAGCACTGGGTGCACCCGACTGCAAAATGTTGCTCATGTCGGCACCAGTGACGCCTGCCGTCGGGGTTCAGAGGTCATCCTCAGTTCATACAGGCGGTTGGCGGAGTTGGTGAAGGCGGAAAGCCTCGCTCGCAGGGTGGAATCTGAGCTAACTATTTCTAGTGTCGTTCCCAGAACCGATCGCGGTCCTCTGGTTTGGAGCCGATTGGAAGCTTAAACCAGAGGCTCAGACGATTCTGCGGAGATCTGGGGTGCAAATTTCTCGACCTCCGCTATCGAGTGGAGAAATGTAGGGTCGCCCTCAATAGGTCAGGCGTACACTACACGCAGGAAGCGGCTACAAGGGTAGCAGAGTAAGTGTGGAGTGCACATGTGGGTTTTTTAGGTTAGAGAATTCCCTCCCTAGGCCCGACAAGACGCCTCCTGAGACGCGACAAGGTAGCAGTAGGCTAAACGCAACAGGGAATGACAATATTAATGTGGTAATAGTAAACTGCAGGAGCGTCTATAGAAAGGTCCCAGAATTGCTCTCATTAATAAACGGTCATAATGCCCACATAGTACTAGGGACGGAAAGTTGGTTGAAACCAGATGTAAACAGGAATGAAATTCTAAACTCAGATTGGAATGTATACCGCAGAAACAGGCTGGACAGTGAAGGAGGAGGCGTGTTTATAGCGATAAAAAGTGCAATAGTATCGAAGGAAATTGACGGAGATCCGAAATGTGAAACCACTTGGGTGAAGGTCACGGTTAAAGCAGGCTCTAACGTGGCCCCTTGGCTCAGCAGCTGTTGTAGCAGAACACCTGAAGGAAAATCTGGAAAATATTTCGAGTAGATTTCCCGACCATGTTATAGTTTCGAGTGGGGATTTTAATTTATCAGATATAGACTGGGAGACTCAAACGTTTATAACGGGTGGCAGGGACAAAGAATCCAGTGAAATTTTTTTAAGTGCATTATCTGAAAACTACCTTGAGCAGTTAAACAGAGAACCGACTCGTGGCGATAACATATTAGACCTTCTGGTGACAAACACACCCGAACTATTTGAAACAGTTAACACAGAGCAGGGAATCAGCGATAATAAAGAGGTTAAAGCATCGGTGATTTCAGCTGTAAATAGAAATATTAAAAAAGGTGGGAAGATTTTTCTGTTTAGCAAAAGTGACAAAAAGTAGATTTCAGAGTATTTGACGGCTCAACACAAAAGTTTTATCTCAAGTACAGATAGTGTTGAGGATCAGTGGACAAAGTTCAAAACCATCGTACGACATGCATTAGATGAGTACGTCCCAAGCAAGATCGTAAGAGATGGAAAAGAGCCACAGTAGTACAACAACCGAGTTAGAAAACTGCTACGAAAGCAAAGGGAACTTCACAGCAAACATAAACATAGCCAAAGCTTTGCAGACAGACAAAAATTACACGAAGTGAAATGTAGTGTGAGGAGGGCTATGCGAGAGGCGTTCAACGAATTCGAAAGTAAAGTTCTATGTACTGACTTGGAAGAAAATCCTAAGAAATTTTGGTGTTATGTCAAAGCGGTAAGTGGATGAAAACAAAATGTCCAGACACTCTGTGACCAAAATGGTACTGAAACAGAGGATGACAGACTAAAGGCCGAAATACTAAATGTCTTTTTCCAAAGCTGTTTCGCAGAGGAAGACTGCACTGTAGTTCCCTCTCTAGATTGTCGCACAGATGACAAAATGGTAGATATCGAAATAGATGACAGAGGGATAGAAAAACAATTAAAATCGTTGAGAAGAGGAAAGGCCACTGGACCTGATGGGATACCAGTTCGATTTTACACAGAGTACGCGAAGGAACTTGCCCCCCTTCTTGCAGCGGTGTACCGTAGATCTCTAGAAGAGCGCAGTGTTCCAAAAGATTGGAAAAGGGCACAGGTCATCCCCGTTTTCAAGAAGGGGCGTCGAACAGATGTGCAGAACTATAGACCTATATCTCTAACGTCGATCAGTTGTAGAATTTTGGAACACGTATTATTTTCGAATATAATGACTTTTCTGGAGACTAGAAATCTACTCTGTAGGAATCAGCATGAATTTCGCAAAAGGCGATCGTGTGAAACCCAGCTCGCGCTATTCGTCCACGAGACTCCGAGGGCCATAGACACGGGTTCCCAGGTAGATGCCGTGTTTCTTGACTTCCGCAAGGCGTTCGATACAGTTCCCCATAGTCGTTTAATAAACAAAGTAAGAGCATATGGACTATCAGATTAATTATGTGATTGGATTGAAGAGTTCCTAGATAACAGAACGCAGCATGTCATTCTCAGTGGAGAGAAGTCTTCCGAAATAAGAGTGTTTTCAGATGTGCCGCAGGGGAGTGTCATAGGACCGTTGCTATTCACAATATATATAAATGGCCTTGTGGGGATCCGTACCAGATAGAGTTGATAGAAGAGATAGAGAAGATCCAACGGAGAGCAGCGCGCTTCGTTACAGGATCATTTAGTAATCGCGAAAGCGTTATGGAGATGATAGATAAACTCCAGTGGAAGACTCTGTATGAGAGACACTCAGTAGCTCGGTACGGTCTTTTGTTGAAATTTCGAGAACATACCTTCACCGAGGAGTCAAGTAGCATATTCCTCCCTCCTACGTATATCTCGCGAAGAGACCATGAGGATAAAATCAGAGAGATTAGAGCCCACACAGAGGCATACCGACAATCTTTCATTCCACGAACAATACGAGACTGGAATGGAAAGGAGAACCGATAGAGGTACTCAAGGTACCCTCCGCCACACACCGTCAGGTGGCTTGCGGAGTATGGATGTACATGTAGATGTAGATGGTAGTCAGGAGCTCGGCATTTTGGCCGATACACATAAAGTAATAAAACTTAGAAAGTGTATTTTTTCGGCAAACACACACTTTTTAAATGGAACAATGCCTATTGGCATTAATAAACTGAAAATAGAGTTAATTAGAATTTCAGTGTTTTTTTTTCAGGATTCTGGTGTGAGTCGTTTACGAGGTATCGTATTTTGAAAAGCTCCAACCCTGACACTTGTACAAGACCTGTGGTAGCACACATTAAAGGAAAAGTGCATACAATAGTTATGTGGATTCTGACCAGTGACGAAACAAATGACCATCGCAGGTTGTGTTCAAAATGACCACTGGCAGCGGCAATACAGGCTTCCAGTCTGGTATGGAACGTCTACTGCACACGTGCTAGCACTCCAGCGGAGATGTCCGAGTACGCTGCAGTAACACGTCGTTGCAAATCATCGGGTGTACCTGGTGTGTCCTTGTAGACAGTCTTTCCGTTTTCCCCACAGAAGAAAGTCTGCAAGCGTCAAATCCGGGGAACAGCCCGCCCAAAGGTACATGTCCTCTCCATACAGTCCCACGATTTGGAAACATTTTGTGAAGACATGCTGTAGTACTTCGTGCACTATGGGCTGGACAGCCATGATGTTGGTACCACAGGTTTCTCCTAGTCTGCAGAGGAACGTCCTCTAGTATCCGTGGAAGATGGTCTGTTAGGAGGCTGCGATACTTGCATGCGTTCAGTCTTCCGTCTGTGGAAAATGGGCCTATGAACAGATGTGCACTATCCCACACCACACGTTTACACTCCATGGACGCTGAAGTTCCACCTGACGAAGCCAACGGTGTTTGTCAACAGACCAATAGTGCCTGTTGCGGTGGTTTACCTGGCTATGATTGGTAAATGTGGCTGCAGTACTAAACAAGATACAGTACTTGATACATCTGAAGTATCCCGTCCACGCACGGAATCGTTTCCACGCAGCTCTTGATGGAGAGAGATGTGACAGGGACGGAACCTATGTCGATGGAGAATGCATAGGACACTTGCCTGAATCAGCCGATTCCTTGTGCGACTGCGTGGGAGCTAACGTGCGGATCAACTGCAACAACAACAAGAACATTAATTTCCCTCCTTGTTTACTTCTGTTATGTTGTCTAGGCGTTACACTACCACTTTCACGTAATTGGTTGTAGAAGCTGACAAATAGTTTCCGAGATGGTTGACGTCTATTCGGTTATCTTGCCGCAAACTGTACAAGAACGGAACGTATTCTTCCTACACACCCCGTACACCATGAGTATGTCGGCTTTTTCTGCATTGATAAATCCCATCGTCCACTCACGACCTACTGCTTGGACTGTCACACGCTAACTGACTAGCATGTCGCAATGCACTCAAGGATCACACAAGTACACTATAAGCAAACATAACAACATCGTATGTACCAACTACGAAGGTTGAATGGCGCAAAGAAGTGTCGGTGTGGGAACTTTTCAAAATACGGTACCTCCTAAACAACTCGCACTAGAATCCTGCAAAGAAAATCCACTGACATTCTAATTTACCTTACTTTTAGTTTGTTAATGTCAATAGACCTTGTTCCATTTAAAATAGTGTGTGTTCGCAGAAAAATACATTTTCTAAGTATTATTACGATCTGTTTATTGGCTAACAATACGAAACCCTGATTTCCAATCCTTTCTGTCAAAACCGCAGATCAACCGCCCTTTTCATTTGCGCAATATTTGGGTGCGAGTTTTAGGTGGTTCATTCTGTATACATATAGATTACGCAGAGGGTTCCTCATTCTGAAATCATATCTGAATGTCGATTGTTTGTTAGGCCTCATCTAATAGGGAGAAATTCTACCACCATATGTTGGAATTGGACAGCAGCTGGACCGTGACCCATCGAGAATGCAATTTATCGTTCCGCGATGTTGCTGCACGCCTCTACATCTACATCTACATCTATACTCCGCGAGCCACCTTACGGTGTGTGGCGGAGGGTACTTATTGTACCACTATCTGATCCCCCCTTCCCTGTTCCATTCACGAATTGTGCGTGGGAAGAACGACTGCTTGTAAGTCTCCGTATTTGCTCTAATATCTCGGATCTTTTCGTTGTGATCATTACGCGAGATATATGTGGGCGGTAGTAATATGTTGCCCATCTCTTCCCGGAATGTGCTCTCTCGTAATTTCGATAATAAACCTCTCCGTATTGCGTAACGCCTTTCTTGAAGTGTCCGCCACTGGAGCTTGTTCAGCATCTCCGTAACGCTCTCGCGCTGACTAAATGTCCCCATGACGAATCGCGCTGCTTTTCGCTGGATCATGTCTATCTCTTCTATTAATCCAACCTGGTAAGGGTCCCATACTGATGAGCAATACTCAAGAATCGGACGAACAAGCCTCGGTCGGGATCCCACAACTGCCATGTGCATATGGAATCGATGGGTTCAATAGGGCCATACTCAACGCCGCGCAGAGGCCCCACTCGGTTAGTGCCTGAGAGGACAGACATTGTTAGCTTGACCGTGCAGGAACGTACCGCCACATCACATATCCTTAGTCACGAAATGGGCCTTTTTGCAGGAAGACAAGTATCCACAAGGAAAGTGCGACGGCGTCTGGAGCACTGTGGACTGTCAGGATGGCGACTGTAGTTGCTTCCCTATTTCAGTGGTGCGTCCAGTGACAGTGCTGAACACAACTGCGCCACCACGTCGTATTTTCAGACGAGTCTCGGTTTCGCGTGCTGCATCACGATTGACGATCCGTGTGTAGAGGTTCCGAGAAGAAGGAACATTGCCAGATATGGACCCAGCGCCTGACGTGGTTTTACGGTGCGTCATGCCATATACTCGTACAATATGAACACCTTCTTTGCGTGGCTGGCAGTCAGGAGTGTTAAGACTGGTGGATATGTCCTCTATTCGTAGTTTCCGTTACACTGTCTTTCATTAAGATAATGCAAAATCGCATGTTGCCTTTGCTGTCCTGACTTACATAGGGAGTTCGACTGTTTCCCTGGCTAGCACGTTTTCCAAATCTCCATTGAAAACATTTGGTCATGGGTTGCCTAGAGACTGACGCAACCTCACCCGCCAGCCACTGCGATTGATGAACCCTGGCACAGAGTGAACTGACGTTCCTTTATCTGTCATCCAAGTCCATAGGTCGACTCGATACCCAGGTACTTCAGAGACTAAGTTGTTAGCAGAGGTGACAACTCCGTGAATTTCACGCTCAATATAGCCACAAGTCACCTATTAATTTAACCGTGTATTGTTCCTACTATGTTGCAAACAATCAATAATTAAAATATCGTTATTTACTACCCATCCTGGTGTTGCTATCTTAATTGTCAGCAGTGTATGTAGCTCTGCAGCAACCTGAGTCAACAGTTTGCACTGAGTTTCACAGCTGTCTTGCGAAGGAATTGCATCTGATTTAACAGGTACTCACGATCACATTTATGATCGCATTCAGGTTTCACAGCAAACATAGCTCAACACGTAATTTTTAACAAGACGAAGTCACCAGTGCGAGAATAACTTAAAAAATAATGGCTCTGAGCACTATGGGACTTAACATCTTAGGTCATCAGTCCCCTAGAACTTAGAACTACTTAAACCTAACTAACCTAAGAACATCACAAACATCCATGCCCGAAGCAGGATACGAACCTGCGACCGTAGCGGTCGCGCGGTTCCAGACTGAAGCGCCTAGAACCGCTCGGCCACTCCGGCCGGCAGAGTAACTTCAGGTTTACCTCAAGGAAGTACTGCTTGCTATTCATAACATACAGAGATAAGCCAAAACACCGCGAGATGGAATGCACGTGACGTTGTAAGGAAAGTATCTAAGCGGTGCAGCGACGAATGGAGGATCATTCTAGCGACGATACTGGTAGCAAATGGGGAAATCCACTGACATAAGCGACTTTGATAAAGGGCTACGGCCCGGTCCCTGGGAGCGAGCATTTCGGAAACGGTGAAGGTGGTGGCTGTCTCGTGCTACTGTTGTGGGCATCCATCGAAAGTCCTTGAAGGACAATGAAACCACCAATGGACGACAAGGTGTTGGCCGTCCAATCGTCATCACAGAACGTGAAGGCCGAGGCTTGCCCACTCTGTAAAGCAAATATGACAATAGACTACAATGCTGGTGTGGGAACAAGTATTTCGGAACACACCGTTCAGTTCGCATTGTTGAACATTCGGCTGCGTAGCAGACGACCCATGTTGACCCAACGATATCGGCAATTACGATTGCAATTCATTATTACTGTCCCACAGACTTAGGATTTTCGATCTCTCTGAAATCAGATTAGTGAGCCGACACTTGAAATTATCGGAGGGCGTTGGGGAGTAATTCAGCGGAAATTCTGTACGTCATGATCAGGGTTCGGACATTGGGACCGTTAGTTTGAGAGCTGCGCGAGGCTGAGGAATAACTTGAAAAGATTTTCGCTTATACCGTTCGACTCGGTCGTTTCCGGACTAGAGCCCCTTGCCTCAAACTTACATATTTACCTTCTCTGTCGTCCCTGAAGGCTTGTAACATCGTCACGGAATCACCATGTATACGGAAGGAGCTGGATTCAAACCCCGTTTTCCCGTTCCGCTTTAGGTCTCCCGCGTTTACTCTAAATAAAAAAAATAGACGTTTTTATGTAAGTAGAACTGCAATCACTGTGTCAATAAAGGTCTTTTACTTGGCGGGCTGGGATCTACACCTATCCTAAGCAAGCCACCGTACAGTGTACGGCGGAGGGAATTTCCGGCACCACTGCCCCCCCCCTCCCCCCGCCCTCTCCTCCCGCTTTCCTGTTCCACTCGCGAATGGCGCGTGAAACAATGACTGTCGGTATAACTTCCGTATGAGCCCTTAATTCCTGTGATTGTTGCGAGATCTTTATGGGAGGAAGTGGTACGTCACCTGACTTCTTGGAAGATATGTTTTCAAAATTTCAGTAGTAAGCCTCTTCGTGATGCATTACGCCTGTGTCACTGGAGTTTGTTGAGCAGCCGGCCGCTGTAGTCGAGTGGTTCTAGGCGCTTCAGTCCGGACCGCGCTGCTGTTACAGTCGCAGGTTCGAATCGTGCCTCAGGCATGGATGTGTGTGATGTCCTTAGGTTAGTTAGGTTTAAGTAGTTCTAAGTCTAGGGGACTGATGACCTCAGATGTTAAGTCCCATTGTGCTCAGAGCCATTTGAACCATTTTTTTGATGAGCATCTCTGTAACGCTCCCGCGCCAGTTAAACGATCCCGTGACGAAACACCCCGCTCTCCGATCGATCTTGTCTCTCTCTTCTTTTAATTCAACCTGGTAAGAGTCCCAGACTGATGAGCAATACTCTAGAATCGGTCGAACAAGTGTCATGTAAGTCACTTCTTTCGTGAATGAATTACACTTCCGTAAGTTTCTTTCACTGAATCTCGGCTTGGCATTTGCTTTTCGTACAGTTTGTTACACGTGGTCACTCCATCTTAGATCACTATGGATGGTCACTGCTAGGTATTTTAGGGTAGTTACTGTTTCCAGTGCCGGCCGGTGTGGCCGTGCGGTTCTAGGCGCTTCAGTCTGGAACCGCGTGACCGCTACGGTCGCAGGTTCGAATCCTGCCTCGGGCATGGATGTGTGTGATGTGCTTTGGTTAGTTAGGTTTAAGTAGTTCTAAGTTCTAGGGGACTGATGACCACAGATGTTAAGTCCCATAGTGCTCAGAGCCATTTGAACCATTTTTGAACTGTTTCCAGTCATATGTCGCCAATAGTGAAATAGATTTCTTCGCATTTTTATGCAATACGTTACATCTATTTACGTTAGGGATCTAGCTGTCAGCCCTTGCACCAACGACAGATCCTATGCAAGTCTTCCTGCGAATCTCTAAAGGAATTTCTTATAGACAACTGTGTCGTCTGCAAAAAGCCACATGGAAACTTGATGTTTTCGAGTAGTAGCGTGCAATTTAATTGGGACAAGACGATTAAAGGTTTAACTGTGCACATTTGTTACTGTATGTGTAATACAGTTAGTAGCTTACTGAATATTAATAACTAATATGTTGTCCTTTTGCTTTTATTAGGTTCTGAATACGTTTCGGCATAGATTCGACCATGTTAGAGCAAATTTTTCGTAGTTCGTCCTCATGAAACTACACTTTTACCATATTTATTAACATACATTCTTTTGTTGAGCGTCCGCAGATCGTGGTCGTGCGGTAGCGTTCTCGCTTCCCGCGCCCGGGTTCCCGGGTTCGATTCCAGGCGGGGTCTGGGATTTTCTCTGCCTCGTGATGACTGGGTGTTGTGTGATGTCCTTAGGTTGGTTAGGTTTAAGTAGTTCTAAGTTCTAGGGGACTGATGACCATAGATGTTAAGTCTCATAGTGCTCAGAGCCATTTGAACCATTTTTTGTTGAACAGTCTGTTTTACCCAGACGCCTTTTCAACAGTACTTTACGATGAGATTTAAGTCTGGTGAATTACCAGGCCACTGAAGCACAGTAATGTTGTTTTCTTCTATGAACGTCTTGGCTGCTTTAGAAGTGTGACACGGGACGAGGTCATGTTTAAATGTCCTCTACTATCTGCGATCGTCTGTAGGAATTACACAATCCTGCGCCCAAGGATTTCCATGTGTTTGGTTGAATTCATCATACCATCAACTAGAACTAGTGTCACAGGGTAGTGAAGAAACCCCAAAACATTTTTTTGGAAGGGTATTTTACGGTCTGTTTAAGATGCTCAACTCTCGCCGTCTCATAGGTGCTTCGCCTGACAACCCTTGCTCTGTATCCTTGAGCAATAAAATGTGACTCATCACTGAAAATTACATGTTTCTGGTCATTGGAGGTGCAAGATTTATATGTTTTGACCCACGCCAACCGTTTTTGCTTCATGACAGGTGTTAACAATTGTTGCTTTATTGGCTTTCGTGCCTTCTGCTCACAATCAGGAAGCCTACGCCGTACCTTTGAAGAGTCAATTTCAACCACAGTAGCTAATAAATCTCTCTGAAGATCCTTTCTTGTCTTGTGAGGATGAATTCTACTGTTTCTAAGTAGAGTTTTGTCAGTTCTTGGGTTGGTTTTTCGTTTCTATCCATTTCCGCCTTTTCTCCTTTGAGACAATGACGCAGTATCACTATATGCCCTAATAAGTCTCGAAACACTAGTTTCTCATGCCAACAATAGAGGCAATGTCTCCTATAGTCATAGATGTGTATTCATGAAGAGCTATTATTTTTGCCCGCTTCCTAGGTGAAATGTCCATTTTAACACAAACACGAAGGTTTCCTGTCAAGAGCATAGAAATAACATACGCTGTTGCTACACATACAAGCACTCAGCTGTACTGGAGTGTACCTACGACTGTTGTTCATAGTCATGACAAGAGTCCAACAATTGAGCGGATAAAATGAGCTACGGCTAACCAACTTCAGTTCCTTATAAAATATGAGATTGCCCCCATTAGTTTGCACACTACTAAATGTATTGTGTAAGTAACGACCCAGTCACACTTCCTTGGGGTATACCTGAAATTACCTATGGGCCCTTCAGCTGTCGACTTTGTTACGTTAAGAACGATATGTCGAGTTTTAATTGCAAGTCTCTCTCTATCGGAATATCTATTCATACGCAGTATTATCAGTTTCGGATTACAAACATATCCATCTTTAGATCTAACAATTTTACAAAATAACGTGACATGTGTAAGCAGCTTAGCTCCTAAAATTGTCGATGGGTTTCTTTGCAACGACTTTAGATTTGGATTGTTTGTAATCTGTAACCGGTAATATTTTAATACACTTCGTGATCCCAAACTGCTAAAGAAAAGCGTGTACTCCAAATCAAATCAGGAGAATGTCGGGATGGTTCCTTCAAAAAGCCCAACAAAGTCGACAGGTCGTTATCAGCCCCGGATCTACGATTTTTCCGAACCGGGGCAAAAACTTGATAGTGGCGCCCCCCCCCCTCCCCCTCGGGCGTTTTGAGACAGGACGTCAAAAATTTTAAAAAGCCGATTTTTCAAAAAAACGTCTATTTTGCAGTGCACATCTTTTTGATGGGCTTGATATATGAAACATATACGTTCGAGGAAATGGGAGACATGTTATTTGGTCTGAAGTGTGACAAAGTGCAGTGCCACGGCTCTTCACACAGCAATCTTCTGTCGTACGTCACTATTTCGCTCTGTGGAATTCAAACGTCAAACGTGTACATTTTGTAATGGAAGCTATCAAACCTATATTCAGGAAAGTGGAAATTAAAATGTCCTGTGGTGCCTCTCCCGCTCCCAGTGCTTCCAGTCGGCCGGTTTGACATCCTACCGCCCCGCCCCCCCCCCCCCCCCTCTTTAAAAAAGAAAAAAAAACTCACAATTAATACTGGGTGGGATTATTTGTGACAGGAAGAATAAGAACTCTTCAGAAAATTTGCACTTTTTGTTGCCTATTAGCTACTAACTTGCTCTTTTGTGTGATATAAAATTAAATATAGGAAACATAAAACTAGTAAAGACAAAAGACAAGCAAGGCAGTACACATTTCTTCAATCCTTAGGTCCAAGCGTTTTTTCTCTCTAATCTTGCTACAGCTTTACACGACAAGCTTTCGTTTCTGCGAAAGAATCTATTACCTCATCAAAATTCGTCAAACGTTTTGCTACATGAAAAATCAAAATGTCGTTGTCTCATACTGAAAAAGCTGTTGATACGAATAGTACCAACGACTAGTGTGATTTCTCCATGTGATTACGTCTGTTTCGTCACACTCTGTTAGATACAAGGAAATAGACCTTTCTAATATTGCAATTATAACATGCGCCAAATAAGCTAGATCGTTTTGGCACAAATGATCATTTTTATCTACTTCATTTACATGAATAACATTACAGAATATAACTCACCAAGTACCAATATCAAATGAATATTTGGCCTAGTACAAGCAAAAAGTTTTATGTTAGGAAATAGTTTAACATTTCGTTCATATGCTCCAGTTTCTCAAGCATGAGATCGAAAAGTAGTTGTAGTATGACATATTGATATAAATTTGAAATCGTCATATTCTTCCACTTAATTGAAGTGATGTCCCCGTTCTTCTCCTTCCTCGTTCTTACAAACAGTCTTGTTATCACTAATTCTGTAACTATTCCTGCCATTGTCATAACTTATTCTCCGGTTAACTTCACTAACCCTGCCAGAATCACCGGTTTAGTTATACCGCGTTTGTTCTCCGGTTAGGCTTTATTACGTGTTCGTACATCGCGTTTTCCGCGCTATTCCGAGAATAGAGCTTAAGCGGCTGCTAACCGGGGACTGTACAACTGTCCCTTAGTAGTTCAGCGATCTGGCCAAAATTTTCTGTGAAAAGTTCATTTTCTTGGATACACGCAGAAGATAATATGCAATCTTTCTTACCTGTTTGTTAGAAGATAATATGTAATTTTTCTTACCTGTTATTCTTGGTAATCGTTTATTTGCACTCTGGCAGTCTGAATCTATAGATTTCCCTAATAATTATAATAAGACTTATCATTGCACACCCAGTAAACCACATAAACAAACAGCGACTGATACTCATCCGTACGGGTTTATTCGTAGGTGCTCGTATGGCCCTATCTCCTTTTGTATGCGGGGTAGTTTTTTTATTTATAGACGCGTCGGGGATTGCCCTGGCAGAGACACCGCATAACTATACACACATTCAAAAATCTGTTTAGAATGTGTTCAAAAACTTTCAAAAACCAGCAGTGAAGCGTTTTAAAATCATATGAGTAATCGATAGAAAAATGGCTCTGAGCACTATGGGACTTAACATCTATGGTCATCAGTCCCCTAGAACTTAGAACTACTTAAACCTAACTAACCTAAGGACAGCACACAACACCCAGCCATCACGAGGCAGAGAAAATCCCTGACCCCGCCGGGAATCGAACCCGGTAACCCGGGCGTGGGAAGCGAGAACGCTACCGCACGACCACGAGATGCAGTAATCGATAGACCAATGTGCGCTCGTGCTAGGGGCTTTGTGAAACAAGGTTTTTTCCTTCAGGAATACGAATTTGGCGCCCCCTGAAATTGCCGCCCGGGGCACATATCCCGCTTTGTCCCGCCCTAGCTCCGGGCCTGGTCGTTACATTTTAGCCTTCCTTTCTTTTAATTGAGCAGATGCGCGGAAAAACGAGCTAACCCTCAAACGTAAAACGGAAAAACGAGCTAACCCTCAAATGTAAAAACTTCAAGGTGTTTCCATCTGTTGATGGGTACGGGAACTATCAAAATTGACATTGGTCTCACCCCTAAATATCCTAATGTCAATTTTGATAGTTCCCGTACCGAGCAAC